>NW_015169777.1:491022-585629 GCF_001447785.1 Gekko japonicus
TCTCCGCCCAGCCTTGCAGGTCCACCGCCGGGCCCCTCATGGGGCTCGGCAGTGGAGCTGCAAGGCCGGCAGCGGCGGCCGGGACCATTGGGGGCGGGGTGTGTGGCCTTATGACACACTTCCGGTGATGTCAAGGGGTGTGGCCTTATGACACACTTCCGGTGGTGTCAGGGGGTGTGGCATATGCTAATGAGTTATGCTAATGAGTTCCCCTAGCTCTTTTTCTACGAAACGACCCCTGTTTATACCCCATCTTTTCCTTTGGCTCAAGTGTGCAGGCTTCCTCCAACTTAAGTGGCTCTCCCATTTTGCAATTGTTCGGGGTGTTTTTTGCATTATTCAATAGTACTCACTTGTCATTTTTGCACTGTTCTCTAATTTTGCAATCCAGTCCCAAAGCACAGTTTGTATGTATTGTACTGTTATTGCATTATTTTTGATTGTGCAATCTGCCTTGAAACTAAGTGAGAGAGTTTGACTATAAATGAGGTAAATAAATAATTTTAACAATATGATACGTTTAAACTTTTCTGCTGTTCCCCCCTGCCCCACCCCAGTAGAAAGTCTTGCCAGATGTCCAGATAGGCTACAAACATTAGATGGTGAGAGAACCAAGAGAACCATCAGAGTGCTGCTGTAGTGTCTGAGTATCAGACTGGGATCTGGGAGACCAAAGTCCAAACCCCCACTCTGCCATGGAAGCTCGCTGGGTGACCTTAGGCCAGTTTCACACACTCAGCCTAACCTACCTCACAAGGCTGTTATGAGAATAAAATGAAGGACAGGAGAACAATGTAGGCCACTTTTGGTGCCCACTGAGGAGAATGGTTGGGTACTAGTAAATAAATAGATGGGAGACTCAACACACAGTCTGCTGTATGGACCAACTGCTGTATGGACCAACCAAACTTGCTGTGCAGCTTAAAACCATTGCTTGGGTGGTGTGCGTAAGGAATCTCTTATTTAGGAAAGCAACAAGTAGCGTCAGAGCAAAGTGCCAGGGCTATTTAGTGGTCAGACCTTTACATCATGGCCTGAAGAAGAAAGCAGATTCTTCTAAACTTTGTAACATCCAGCCTGATGAAGAGTTCTCGTGAACTCGAAAACTTGCACAGCATTGTGCGTGAATGTGGTTAGTACTAATTAAAAGTATTACATGGGCTGCATTCTTTTCTTCTGCCCTCTACTGATTGGTTGCAGGGCCTGGAACACAACCAAAAAAAAGGCATGTGGGACTACCTCTTTCTCTGCACTGCAGAAAGATGTTTGACAGGCTCTGACCAGGTGGAACTCTCTAACAAATGACATCCGTACCCTGCGGGACCTAGTTCAGTTCCGCAGGGCCTGTAAGGCAGAAATTTTCTGCTAGGCCTACCATTGAGGACAGCAGCGTCCTTCATTCAGCCTTGAGAGACAGTTTGGTATAGTGATTAAGAGCGCAGACTCTAATCTGGAAGAACTGGGTTTTATTCCCCACTCCTCCACATGCAGCTGCTGGTGTGACCTTGGGTCAGCCACAAGTTCATTCAGAGTTGTTTTCTCAAGAGCAGTCCTCGAAAGGCTCTGAGACTCTGAGTGAAGGGCGGGGCATAAATCCAATCTCTTCTTCTTCTTCTGGCCTTCATTTTTTCTCTCCCTCTTGGGGTAAAGACAAATCTGATTTCTAGGCGTTATCTGGAATGGTCATTGTATCTGTTTTATTGTTTTTAATATGCTTTAAATGCTTGTGCTGTAAATGCTTATGCTTATTGTATCCCTTGAATGTTGTATACTGCCCTGAGCCCCAAGTATGGAGGAGGGTGGTTTAGAAATCAAATTTATAAATATAATTAAATAGGCACAGGAGCAAATGCTCACACTGATGTGACAAGACCCTCTTTTTGGGAAGAGATTCATATGAACATCTAACCCCTGTATCTGCGTGGTGGCATCCTCTTCTAGCTCTTCTTCACTACCATGCCAATGGCAGCTGTATAGCTCTAAAGAGCTGCAGGGCTCTCTTTAAGCAGTGATGAGAGTCAACTGACTAGTATGAACACAACGGGCATTTTGCAGAATAACGGACTAGAGAAGTCCCTCCTTCAAGGATCTTATAATCAGCAGAATCTTGCGATAACTGGACGGCTTCAAACATGCAGCCATACACCTACGACTTCCCCACAGATAGAACTCCTTGCTCACAGACAAATGGCATGTCAGGAAATTCTCTCATGGGGAAATTGTCAAACAGGAAATCTGCTCTCTCACATGCAAGCTTGAAGTGGCACAATCAGAGACAAGCTTTATCTTTAGATTCTGCTGACTGTATTAAACTCTGCACTAAGAAAGGAGATGCACAAAGAGCAAAGGATGAATGTCATTAGCGTCGGTTCTTGCTCATTATTTGTGGAGTGTCAGATGTTGTGGATGTGAAGATTTCTGGATTAAATCAAAGGTTTGTTCAGAGTATCCCGAGTAATGCCACAAAATACCTCATGATTGTTTGTCCTAAGAGCAGAGAGAGAAACCAAGACTGCCTCCAAACCACCCAAAGAGATGTCCAACATGCATTCTCCCACCAGTGTGCCTGTCACAGCTAGGGCCATAAAAGTTATTCAGCACATTCAGTAGTCTAGATAGACTGGCTTCCTAAAGATAAAGGGGAGGCTTTTAACAGCTGCGCTTGGAGGAGGGAGGAGAAAGGAGCTGTGGGAGAGGGCAGGAAGAGCAGATTCAGAAGGCAAACCTGGCATCCAGCAGAACATTTAAAACAGAAACAGCATCAAGAAATTACGTGTTTATGTGTAAAGTGCTGTCTAGTCACAGTCAACGTATGGTGACCCTGTGCAGTTTTCATGGCAAGAGACCAAAAAAGGTGGTTTGACATTGCCTGCCTCTGCATAGCAACCCTGGGACATCCTTTGGTGGTCGCCCATCCAAGTACTAACCAGGGTCGACCCTCCTTAGACTTCCGAGATCCGATAAAACTGGGCTAGCCTGGGCCATCCAGATCAGGGCAGACCACGGGATACAGGGTGTACTAATTCAAATTTCATGGGAGGACTTAAAGTTGAAAAGGCCTCCCATACCAGTAAGAATGCACGCTGTGGCAAAAAGTGCTTTGTGTGAGCTGTACCTGGTTAAGAAACTGTCCTTTCCAGACTTGACCAATCTGGCCACACCGCTGCAAAGCTTTCTCAAAGACAGCACAGAAACTTCAGTTGGTGCGAAATGCAGCTGCTTGCCTACTCACTAGAGGACAGAGCATTACCACCAATTCTGAAGTAGTTGCACTGATTTCCAAATTGCTTCTGAGTTCTTCTGGATACTGGTTATTAGGCTTTAAAGCCCTTTATGACTTGGGGCCCAGACATCTGAGGAGCCACTTCTCCTGGTATAAACCCATGCACACACTTGGGATATGCCCAATGATTTCTGTTGTTCACCCACTTTCATTGGATAGCATAGTTAACTTCAGCAAGAGCCTGGACATTCTTTTCACTTGCATCGCAATTACAAAACAGAATTTTCAAAGAAATATGACAAATTCCAACTGTTCTGGCCTTTAGGAAGGCATATAAGATCTAATCGTTTTAGCAAGCCTTCTATATATCTGGATACTTATTTAACTGAATGCTATGTGAGTTGCAAATCTTGGTAATTGGCAATGAGGATTATGTCATTATGGCTGAATTATTATTTAAGTTAAATTGTTTTAATGGTGTTAGCTATTCTGAGCTTTTTCTGGGAAAGCAAAATATTTTAAATATATTAAATCAAGGAAACTGCACAGGGGGAAAGGGTTATATAGTCCTCTAGTCCAATGCCAGAACCCATTCTCAACACTTCTGAGTTTTTTAAATTGCAGACTATCCTGAATCTCCTGCCATCTTGTCACTTTGGCCCCAAGAGAAAAACCAGGCCAACACCTCCATACCCTGTGCTGCCACCTGCTCTGCATAAATCCACTTCTACACAGATGACGGTGGACCCATTCTGTGAAATGTGCAGAAACTGTAAGTGCCACTTCCTCCATGGCAAAGTAAAGTGACACCATCTTGCAGACCAGGGAGGCTCCGGATTCAAATTCCAGCAAAGCCTGACAGACATTAAGAGCCCTTCTGTCACTGACCTCATTAGACAGATGCTCATGTATCAGGCAAAAGCACCTCATGCCATTGTAAAGTACCGTCAAGTTGCAATCTACTTACAACAACCTTGTAGGGTTTCCAAGACAAGAGACAAACAGAGGTAGTTTGGTATTGCCTGCCTCTGCACAGTATCCCTGGACTTCCTTGGTGGTCTCCCATCCAAGTACTAACCAGGGCCAACCCTTCTTAGATTCCAAGATCTGACAAGATCAGGCAAGCCTGGGCCAAAGAGCTCCTTACAGAAGAGCAAAAGAGATTAAATATGTTTAGAACTTTAAAAGAGAAAAATTAGAGTCGCTTAAAGAGAACATGCAGAAGAACTATAGGTTAATCTACCTCCATTTAAAGGATCTCAGGATCAAACTATATGTGTTGGTTTTTAAAGTTTGGTCCTCTTTAAAAAAACAGTATGTCTAATTTGGTCCTCAGAATGCAATTACTGGGACAGATTTCTCTCTGCCACAGAGGTGTTCCCATTCAGAGAAGAATGGGCACATACAATATTAACTGATAATGTCTTACATGAAGCTAACCTGCTAGTAAATAAGAAAAATACCCTCACATTACAATTCACTTTCCTCAAAAATATTTGGATCTTACTATGGCTTTCCCATAGTAAGTTTTCCTTACTTTAAATTGCTCCTTTTGGGATAAATGGAATATAACAAATGGTCAGTAACATAGAAAGTACTTAGCACTACAGCTATGATCCCCAATATGGCGCTTGTAGGTGCTAGGCTGCCCACTGACTGGTTTCCTGGTGACCATTTGCTTCTTTGACAAAGCATCTCTCACCCTAGAACAAGGAGCCTATACTAGGTTTCCTCCACCTCATTGAAAATTGTTTAGAAGAACATAGAAAGCATCACCTTTATGAAAGCATGAAGCACTTATTCAGATTAACCTGCCTCCATTATAAGAAGATGATTGGCTTGTACTTTCCCACCATTCTGCAATCAGTCCCAGCACTCCATGGCATCCATTTTGTGATTGCCCTATGGCAGCCATTTTGTAAGTGTCCCATTCCCAAAATTGCCAAGTGTGGTCTACACAATG
This sequence comes from Gekko japonicus, assembly GCF_001447785.1. Taxonomy (NCBI): domain Eukaryota; kingdom Metazoa; phylum Chordata; class Lepidosauria; order Squamata; family Gekkonidae; genus Gekko; species Gekko japonicus. The sequence goes on from NW_015169777.1 coordinate 496,209, forward strand.
AGCCACAGAAGGCAAAGATGCAGCAGCATAGGTGGGCAGAATACCACATTTTTTAAAAAATGTTCATGACAGAGCTGCTAATTGTTTGTGCTGAAACCCAAAGACCAGCTTCAAAAAAGAAAGAAACCTAAAAAACTAAAGATGAACAGGAAATTCCACCTCTTTGCTCAACAGATATTTATGTCTGGCTGGAACAGCAGGCTTTCCTGGAAAACCCAAAAAAAGCAAGCAAACTGATTTTTAAAAACCACATTACAATGTTCATACATAGGTGACTTCTCTTTCTTTGATAGATGCTGGTATGTCAACACACACACACACAAATCCAACATCCTCATACAGGCCTTAGCACTGATTTATTAGCAACATCAACTAATGGTTTTGTTCCCGCTTCCACAGCAGGACAGGTAGAAAGCCCATCAGCAAGAACACAGAATCACATAGTAAATATTCTTCTCCTAAAGGTACATAAGAACATAAGAGACGCCAATGTTGGATCAGGCCAAAGGCCCATCCAGTCCAACCCTCTGTCACACAGTGGCCAAAAATACCAGGTGCCATCAGGAGGTCCACCAGTGGGGCCAGGACATTAGAAGCTCTCCCACTGTTGACCCCCCAAAACACCAAGAAGACAGAGCATCACTTGCCCCAGAGTTCCTATCTATACCTTGTGGCTAATAGCCACTGATGGACCTCTGCTCCATATGCTTATCTAATTCCCTTTTGAAGCCATCCATGCTTGTAGTCGCCGCCACTTCCTGTGGCAGTGAATTCCATGTGTCAATCACTCTTTGGGTGAAGAAGTACTTCCTTTTATCCATTCTAACACGACCGCTCAGCAATTTCATGGAGTGCCCACGAGTTCTTGTATTGTGAGAAAGGGAGAAAAGTGCCTCTTTCTCTACCTGCTCTATCCCATTCATAATCTTATAAACCTCAACCATGTCACCCCTCAGTCATCACTTCTCCAACCTAAAGAGTCCTAAGCGTTTTAACCTTTCCTCATAGGGAAAGTGTTCCAACGCTTTTATCATTCGAGTTGCCCTTTTCTGCACTTTTTCCAAAGCTATAATATCCTTTTTAAGGTGTGGTGACCAGAACTGCACACAGTATTCCAAATAAGGTTGCACCATTGATTTATATAGGAGCATTATGATATTAGTGGATCTGTTTTCAATACCCTTCCTAATAATCCCCAGCATAGCATTGGCCTTTTTTATTGCAGTCACACACTGTCTCGACATTTTCAGTGAGTTATCTACTACAACTCCAAACTACAACAGAAATAGGATAGGGGACTACATGTAGGGACAAAGTAAAGATACCCACTAATACCTAAAAACCCAAGAGAGGAGATCTTCTAATCAATTTACACAAACATCAAGTCTTAATCCCGCTAATCCCTTTTACAAACTGAGTCAGATATATCATTAACTTTTTAAAATCTTAAATTCAACTGTTATTAAGAAAAAAAACCCGACATCTCATTTCATCGTTTTTCAAAGGCACACATCAGAGACCTTCATCCTTCACTTCTCCTTGCCCCTTCTCTTCCGCAGCTTATAAGGACTTTTAGGAGCAGCCGCCCCTTTCTCTGAGAGAGAGTCCTTCCTGGAAGAATCCGAGTCCAGCTCGCCACTGGACTTACTGTCCTCCTCTTCTTTTTCTTCCTCCCCTTGCCCTCCCATCTGGACTTTTAAAAATTCCCGAGCTTTCAGAACAGAGTCAATCTTTTCTTTTTTATTGAGTTCTCTTAGAACTTTCGGATGTATGCCATCTGGGCCTGGTGATTTATCAGTTTTTAAGTTGTTTATCAGTTTTAGGACCTCCTCTCTCATCACCTCAATCTGACGCAGGTCTTTCAACACCCCTCCCGAAATCAGCGGTTCTGGAGTGGGCAAGCTCTTTTCATCTTCCACAATGAAGACAGAGGCAAAAAACGCATTTAGCTTTAGGTAAAGGTTTCCCTTGCTCAAAAGCCAGTCAAATCCGACTCTAGAGGGTGGTGCTTATCTCAGTTTCCAAGCCGAAAGGCCAGCATTGTCCAAAGACGTTTCTGTGGTCATGTGGCTGGCATGACTGAACACTGAGGCACACGGAACGCTGTTACCTTCCCACCAAAGTGGTACCTATTTATCTACTTGCAATTTCTTGCTTTCGAACTACTAGGTTGGCAGGAGCTGGGGCCAGAGACAGGAGCTCACTTCATCATGTGGCACTTGGGTCTTGAACTTCTAAACTACAGACCTTCTGGTCTGCAGCTCAGCGTCTTAACCTCTGAGCTACCGCGGCCCATATTCTTCTCCTAGGTTTCAATAAATGCTCACTAAATAGCAAATTCCCATCTCAAGCTTTTAGGAACAGCTGGGTATTTTCTAGAAGCATCCCACTTTAATCAACAGAGAATTCATCATCATTCAACAGCCTACCTACCTCATGGAGTCAAGCTCCTATCCCAAGCTAAATTGGCTGTAGCTTTAAAGTTAAACATCACCACCACCAAAATCAGAAAGTAGAACCAGGAAAGCAAGCTGTTAAGTCTTTCTAGTAGCACCGCCCCTCCCAGGAAACAGCTCCTTCATACCATGTGCAGCCATTCCAATTTCCCAAACCAGCACCCTATTTCATTAGAACATTCTACCTCCTGACTGTCCTTGGAATAGTCTTGTTTGGAGGGAAAGCTGATGAGCCACCTCCCAAACAGTGTTTCTGACAACCGTCTGGGGAGGCAAAAAGGCAGCCCCTCCAGGAGAGGTCTTTTAGAGCCATCTTTTATATTCATCTAGATGAGAGAATGCCTACAGAGTAAGGCTACACGCATTCATCATGAATAAAAACAAATAAGGCAGTTTGGAGACATTGTTCTGAGAAAGTCCCAGTTGCTGTTTGGAGGCACTACTTTCTGTGAGTCCCGATGAAGGGATCGATACATTGGACAATCCAGAGAGTTGGTTGACTGCAGCTCATCATTCATTGTTTACCTCAGGTCTTAAGGACTGGACTTACTTGCCTTATGGACGTTTAGAATTTGTGCTTTTCAGTCCATTTTGGGATTGTGAAGTCTTTTTTGGGATTGTAAAGTTTTCTTTAAATCCTTAGCCTATATGTGTAACAATTGTGTTTTATGTATTGAATAACCAATAGTATATTTAATAAGAAGAAGAGTCTAAGAGTGGGAACACTTTGGAGCTTTATTTGATGTTAAGTTATATATGGCCTCCAGGCTGGCCCATAGCTAACGTGGGGCCCATGGGGCCTGGCCCCCTAGTCTTTCTTCTGGGGGCCCTCCTTCCTGGGCTGCCCCCAAAGTGCCCCAACTTGCCGCCTGCATTGTGCTTTGATTTAATTAGCTGGCACCCCCCCCCCCCGGTGACCCCCTCCCACAAAATTCCCTAGCTACGGGGCTGCCTCTAGGAGAGGTGGCAACAAGACATGCAACTGTGATGAGCATCACAGAACACAACCCATGACTTTCAGTCTCCCAGGACACTAGTGAAAACTGAGCTATTGTGGGCACCAAAAATTTACTAGCCTATTTTCATAAACTGATCTATCTGTAAGTTTAAGTACTATAAAACCTCTAGGAAGGAAGCTTTTGGAGGCTCATGAAGCAAAGGCACAAAATCTTTAGATGAGGAGACATTGACTAGCATAAAAAGAGAATGCTTCCCTCACTGATATTCTAATCTCCCTTTTCTCAGCTGCATTTGGCTACATGGAATATTATCAATGATAATATTATTCTTACATGCTGACACACATAGGTTGCTTCATCTGCACAGTTAAAGAAGAAAAAACAATTAACGTTCAAAGTTGAGCATGTTGATACAACAAGCTGATACTGTCATGACAATTTTAGTAGCCATCTTGTAAGCAAAGATGGCTTGGATAGTTGGACAAATGAGTTCTCTGCACAGCTCATGCAACAGTCCTGTATGTATTTAAGCACATAACTTCCTCTTGCAATCTCTAAAGCTGACTCACTCACTCCAACACAGGAACATAAAAGCAATAAATAAAAATTCAAGTTGTGGTAGGACTCAAACCAAGTGACCTATAAGACAGCACTGCTTCCAGGACCATTTTCTCTCTTTTCCTTGTGATTCACAAAGAAGCCAGAACAACCTAGAGGCAGCAGCTTCCACAACCTTCACATATTTTGTCTTATGCTACATTTAGAGGCAACGGAGGGGTCGGGAACTGATGCAAGAAACTGAAGCGGCTGGAAAGGAAACCACAGGAACAAAGAACTACTACCACAGAGCATCATCAACAACACAGCAGGCAACAACGTTCAAAGCATTTGGGTTTTGCTCATTTTTCCCAATCCAGCTCTTCTGTTTTCTCCCCCTAGGATATGTTGCCCCTTCCTGATAAAACAAAAAGGCAAGCCAATCAGTTCCTGATGGCACAGAATGAGAAAAAGCCAAAGTAACAGAGGTTAAAGAGACCAAGCAGGTTTCACCCATCCATAATCAGCTGGCTACAGATATCTTTTGATACAACGCTTGGTCACAAATCCCAGAAAAGCAGTGGCTGGACATGGTTACTCTGCAAGAAAGGGAACACAACTGGCATCTGCTCCGAGGCACTCCTCCATTTAATTCATTTGCCAATGGCTATTGAACAGCTTTTGGAATAAAGTTCAAAAGTATTGTCTTTATTTCCTGCTTTCCCTCTCGCAGAGAAGCTAGAGAGGTGAATAGGCTGAAACAATACTGGTACCTATTTGCTTTGCTTCAGTTTTTTTTAAAAGTGTTCCCCTAAGATTCAGATGTGGTTGATGACCCATTCAAACCACAGCATGCCAAGAGAATTGTCCAGACAGAGTTGCTTTCTGCCCTCCTTCTGAAGACACTCCAACCATGACTCACCCAATTAGGTGTCAATGAACAAAGGAAAAATGCAGACTTTCTTAATCAGCCCTCAGCTGTTTGCACTCCATTGCAGAGATTCTGCAAACTAAGGAAAGGAACCCCTACCTCAGTTTCCCTTACCTTTGGCACCCAACATTTAAGATTAAAGTATATTAACAATCAAAGAGAAAGACAGATCCCAAACACAGAATGTTTTGTTTCTCTTAATTGCAGCCATTACTAAACAGGAATATTTGTTCAGGTTGTTAAAATCTCTGGACCACAACCCATGATTAGAAAAAAACACTGTCCTTAATATCAAAAGTATACCTAGAGGATTGCTCCAAAAGCAATAGGAACTCTGTGAGAAAGATGGATATGGAATTGTGTCCGCTTCCCCCCACCCCACCAACTGCTCTGGATCCCCACAGGCATAAAGCTGGGAATGGTGGCAGCAGCTGGGAAGCCAAGCAGCCAAGCCTGATTATGTTCAATTGACCCAGAGCTCTTCCTGGTGGGACTACAGCACTGGCTCAGATAAGGCAGACTGAAACTGCAGCATCAAAACACACACAACACAGAAGGGCTATTCTCCCTGGTCCAAGGCACCTGAGTTCTTGGCATACTCTTTTCCTGCCTAACAGCCTGAGATCAAGAGATGGAGTAGAACTGGCTGGCAGGTGGTCTTGCTGAGGAAAACGGTGCACTCACAGATGCCAACATCTCTGGATTTCTTGTGTCTGCCCTACCCCAGAGCTGCCTGCATTCTGAAGAACACAGATAATACAACAAAGAACCCAACTTTCTAGCCCTCATGGGTACAGAGAGGCATCTCTGAGCGCTTAGGCAACGTTTGCTGAAATTCCAAACCAGAGTGACAGCTGAAGAAGAGTCTGTGGCTTCTGTATCTTGCTACAAACGCAGATTTCTGCAATGTATCCTCATAACATTCAGCTTTCTTTGGTGCAACATTACCCCACTGACAGGCACAGGCAGTAATTCTGTGACACAGCTCTTCAGGGAGGGCGGGATATAAATCCAAATAAATAAATAAATAAATCTACTGCTCAGCCTCCCACACAAACACATAGACATGGAACACATACCTACAGCGCCTCAGTCAAGATCTCTACAAGCACCATTTTCTCCCTGACTTTTCCCTCCTGAAGGACAAGGATTCTGGAATGGACCAGACAAGAAGGCCATTCATTCAATCATGCAGGCTGCTGACAGCTGCTTGCCCTCTATGGGTAGTTCATTTCTGGGGTAGAACTAGCACCCAGGAGCGATTCTAGGAGATCAGGTGGAAAAGAGCCAAGGGGAAAGAATAGAATTCCTCTCCATCAGTGGGGACTTGAAGGAGCTCTTACAAAAGGTGTTTGGGTCACCATCTTGAAGAGGCAACTTTTGGTGATGGAGGCAACAAAGGACTAGATCGTACTTTTAAAAGCCTTTGTGTGGTACAGCCACAAAGCAAGGAAAACCAACCTTTGCATATCTGCTACCTACTTTAACATTTCCATGGCAAAAAATAATTCACAGGTCAAAACCAAAAGAAGGTAATTCCACTAAGCAATTGCAGTTTGCCACCTGGTGTAAAAGAGGAACACTTGGGAACATGGATCACAAAGTGCAGTCATCACATTTGTGGAAAGGCTGCCCTCCCTTCCACATGTACAGAGACAAGTTTATCTTCAGCTCATCTCAAGTGCCCCACAAATCCAAGGCCTGATAGCTACACTCAAGAATCTCAAGCCTTGCAACTCCCCCTCCCTTCTATCACTTAAATAAAGAGATGTCAAGTACTCTGTAAAAATCAATTTGCACCCAAAGAGATACAGAGGTTAGCTGAACAGGCATAATTTATTCTGAATGTAGGATTAGGAACTTGCTGACACAGATCTGGCTGCCCTTTTTGTCTGTGCGGCCAAACTCAGGCTGGACAAACTGAAATGCAATTCTGGTTATCCATTGTAAAACTCCTGGAGCAAAAGTGTAGTCATAGCGGGAGTAAGGAAAGATTTTGGAAAGATGTAAAAACACAGGAGAATTCTACCCCTGAAAGGCAATCAAAGGATCCCATTTTGCAACATTCTCTCAAAAGGACACTGGGCTTTTCCAAGGTGGCCAAAAGAAACAAGAACTGCTGATCTGAAAAACTTGCTAGAACAAACTTCAGTCTTTCGCTAAGAAAAGAAAAGCTGAGCTTAGTTTCAAGTTTCCTAAAAGGCAGAACCAATGCTCTATCAAACATACATCTATTCTCCAACCAATAAGAGAACAACATGCCTTCGGATCACAACCGACTCATGGTGACCCCTCCCACAAGGCATTCCAGGGATGAGGTGAGCAAAGGTGATTTGCCATTGCCTTGCTCCATGTAGCAGCCCCAGTCTTCCTTCGTGGTCTCCCATTCAAGTACTAACAAGACCTCCCTGCTTAGCTTCTGAGATCTGATGAGATCAGGCTAGCCTGGACCAGCCAGCTCAGGATGGAGACAAACAAGTATGCAGGATTCTGCAAGATTCCATTCTGACCCCTTGTGCATGAAACAACTGGGGGAGTTTTGACAGGAGTTGAACTTCATTGTCACTACTGTACACACGCCATTCATAGTAAGACTTTCAAGTATTTCCTGTATTTTATTTGATGCCATTACTGTTTGTGGCTTACTGCTTATTGATAAAATTTGTTCCTCAGGGATGAGGTGAGCAAAGGTGATTTGCCATTGCCTTGCTCCATGTAGCAGCCCCAGTCTTCCTTCGTGGTCTCCCATTCAAGTACTAACCTGCTTGGCTCCCAAGCCACGATGAGCTCGGGCCAAACTGGGCTAATCAGGCTGTTCCAAGCAATGAAATACCACATAAATTCTGTATTAACAAAAACGAAAGCTGAGAAGAGCCAGCTTGGCTGGAAATCAGTGCAACAGCACAGAAATAGGTTTGGACACCCGGTCTGCTTCTCATCAAGTGGAAAATGGGCTGGTTTCTTAAGAAAAACAGCGATTGAAAAGAAAGAGACCAGAAATCAGTAAAATCTTCCACTTACAGTTTCCTGATGCTGTACAAGAGCAACACTAGAATATTCAGGTGGGCAGGACAAAAATAAGTATCACAAAACAACCAAAGCAAGGAGGTGGCAGAGGTTCTAGGCAAAACAAAAATAAAAGGAATGAAACTCTTCAGTTAAGGCCAGTGGCATTTTATTGGCTAACATTTTACTAGCACTGCAGTTGGCATGCAGAGGCTCATTTTGCAGGTGTTGTACATACTGCAAGGCATAAATGGACAACCCTTAAAACCCAAGGACACGAATAATGGGGGAAAGAAGCAATGGCCACTGTCCCCCGTCCCACAAGTTCACTAGTGGCTATCAGCTGTATGAAATGCACTGTGGCTGTTCCTGAACAAGCAGCCCCAAGTAACACCACCACCAAAAGTTTCTATACTGCCTAGAAGGGACCCACTGTTATTTCTAACCCATCCTGCTGCAGGGAAACTAACTGCTCTTGGGTTAACACTGGGCACACAGGAAACTCTGTGGGTCCCAAGAAAGGTACGCTCAGTTGGTTGAGAAGAAGGGGGGCATTCATGAATGGGTTTCTAATATTTGAGTGCACAAACATTCTTTTGTACATTAGGCCAACTTATTCTGGGGCGGACTAGTATGCCGTGAGAATGGCTATTGGCCGCAAAACTTGAGGGAGTTCTCGCTACCGTGGCAGGTTGCATAGTGTCTTGTGCACAGTTAATGTGGGGGTGTCATCGGGAGAGATGCATTTACCTTGTTGCTAGGGAATCTGTGGGAGAGGCCGTCACTGTTGCTATGCCAGCTCTCTTCTGCTGCTATTATTGTACTTTTGATGTCATGGCTGGAAGAGCATAAGGCACCAACTAGTTACACTGGAGTAAGGTCCGGTGCAGCAGATGCCATCTCTGCTGGACAACAGAGCTTGTGTTTGAGGATTTCTTGCAACCTAAAGCAGCTTTAGCAGTAGAACACATGGTTTATACAAGGATCCATTAATCTGAACTCACTTATTTCTCATGGCTTGCAGCCTGCATTTTTTATTATTTAAATACTGCTTTCAGATTGCAATTTGATACCTAACCTGCATTCTTATGGAACTGATTTGAGGAGATTTCTACCCCCTTGTTAATGTACAGGCAATTTTTTAAAAATGAAAATTTAAATTTTGTAAGGAATCCTTGTGGTCCTGCTGCAGATATTGTTTTACTAGATTTTATTGTCTTAAAATTAGCACCGTGCAATCTTAGTAGTTGTATATTGTTTCATTTGCCTAATGGTTGAAGGCACAAATTGTAATTAAAAAAAACCACCAATCTGAAATAAATGTATTTCCATTGGTCTTATTATCTTCTTGGCTGCCTCTTTTCCCACATCAACCAGCTCCTGCAAGCACCAACTAGTTGTGTTATGTCTACTAAAATCAATCAGTGTCCTTCACAAGCAGACCTTTTCCTGCACTGCTCTTCCTCACAGAAAGCTAACTCAGCTCTGAGAGAGAACAGAGGGCCTTCTACCCACCCAACTTGCCTCAGCAGGAAGCTGTTACAGCCCAAGTCATCTTCTAGACTCAAGGTTACCTTGACTCCCTCCCCACCAGCAATGACACCCAGCAGGACATACTTGTTTGCAACAGAACGGAAGGAAGGTGGAAAACCAAAACTCCCTTCCAACCCTCTTGACAGCATACACAATGTCACTGCAAGGACATCAGCTATTCATATGGTTCCAATAACAGCCATTCCCATTGTCCTAAGGATGAGAAACTCCCTGAAAAGTAAACCAGAAGTAAACACCCCCACTGGCTAAGAAGTGGTTAAAGGCCTTTCCACACTTTCAGGTTTTACAGAAATGACAGAGAATGTGTGAAGTGTGGAAAGCCAACATTAGAACAGACACAATACCAGCCAAGGTTCAACGTTAGAAACCAACTGGTTCAACAGGTTTCTTGTAGGCTGCTGCCCATTTCAACAGTATTAAGCATGTAAACATTCACCACAGCTGTTGGCAGCCCCACAGAGTACTCCACTGTATTGGATTCTACTTGATCACATTTTTATCCCACCTTTCCTCCAAGGAGTTCAGAGTGGTTTTGTGGTTTTCCCCTCCACCATTTTATCCTTCCAACAGCCCCAGGGAGGCAGGTTAGGCTTAAAGAGGCATGAGTTCACACAGTGAGCTTCACAGTTGAGTGGGATTTGAACCAAGGTCTTCCCAGTTATAGTCTGACACTTTAGTCACTGTACCAAATAAATTATAATCTCAGGGGTGTCACAGGCAAAAACTAACTAACTAGACCGCTACGGTATACTGTAAAAATACAGAAGAGCTGTGGACATTGAAGTACCATGAGATGTGGTAACCCCCAGTCTTAATTTCCTCCACCGTTAATGACACACACAAAGATCAAATTTGCTGCAGAAAGCTATCCAAAAGAATATAGCTGTACCCAATGGGATGAAAGTTTAAATGGTGGGGGACACACACCAGGAACAGAAATTACTTTCCCACAATCAGCTTCTTAGGCAATCCTAGATGACATAGGGAAATCCACTTAGACACCAGAGACAGAAGAATAAACCTGTTAGAAAGATTATTCATACACTTGCTTACTGCTGCCTCAGCTGCACTTGCCAAGAAAGCCCTTTTAAAGGCAAACCAGATGAAGGAATGAGTCTGCAGAAGACAGGCCAAATGGCAGTACACAAATAACAGGATTTTCAAGTTGCCCAGAAAACAGATACAACCAAGAACAGCTTCATTTATTACGACATTTTATCCTAGGGATCTGCTCAAGTTTTCCATTGGGTACTGTCATATTTAACAGGGGAAATCTTTGCAGTTGATCATGTTATGACAGTGCTGAGGCGGACATTATCAGGGGCTGGGAACATGTACCTCATGTTCCTGAAAGCCATTGCAGAGATGCTTCAGTGTGTCCCCAAAATCCTGGCTTTTACAAACGAAGCATTCTAGTTCTCATGAGAAGCACAACACTAATTATGAAGTTACTGATGTTACTCCCACTTATAGCGGATCTCCACAGCTTTTTCTGATACCCTGGTCCAATATTTAGGCCAAAATTTCTTGCACACTGCCCCAGATTTGAGAGCATCACACATCCAAGCCATATGGCAAATTCTGGAAAAGGTTTTCATCCTTTGGCCCGAGGAGCAGACTTTCACCATCATCACCTAATTTATTCTTCCAACTCTGTGTTGTAAAAGTAGCCAGTGGGCACAGCAGAAAAAAGATTGTTGCTCTAGTTCTACTGTCAGCTTCACATTTCTGACAGCCAGCGTGGTATCGTGGTTAAGACTGTCAGACTAGGATCTGGGAGACTAGGTTTGAACCCTTCTGAGTTAAGGAAGCTCACTGAGTGATCTTGGGACAGTACTCTCTCTCTCAGCTTAAACTGGTGAGGATAAAAAGGAGGAGGGGAGAACAATGTTGTAAGCAGCTTTGGACTGCGCCTGGTGAGAAAAAGCAAGGTACAAATACCTTTAAAAACATTTCTGCAGACATAGGCTGCGGTCACACGGAACATTAGCCACGCAAGAGAGACGGAAGACAGGCGGATTTTCCGGGCGCGATCTCACCAGCACATCTGGGAAGCGTAGTGCTTCCGTGGCACAACCAAGGCTTCCTGCCGAAAACACGCAGCAAAAAACTAGTACCTCGGAGGTACTAGTTTCCGGAAACCGCGGGGCAAGGGCGGGCATCTGATCGCGTTTCCGGTGGCATCTGGCGCCCGCCCATGTCCCCTTGCGGAAAAGGTTCCCCCCCCAAGTCTCCGTGGATGCGCACACGCACCCAACGGAGCATGCGCATTCATCGTGTACACAAAAAAAGACAACGAGTTTGCCGCACCGCGTGCTTCTTCGTTGCGCGCAGGCGTGTCTTGTGATCGGCACCTCTCCCTACCCACGGAACCTCCACAGAAGGTGTGATCGCTTAACGGCGGGTTAGTTTGCCCCGGGGGCAAACAGCCACGCTTCCCCCCCGCAGTTTCCTGCCCGTGTGACCGGAGCCATAGTATGGCTGAGGGTTTTCTTTTGATGGCCGTTTGCATAGCACAAATGCAGCCCTGGAAAAGCCCACAGCAGAGTGAATTGGGCTGAGGGTAGGAAATGGGGCAAATCAAAACCATATTATAAGTAGCCTAAACCCTTTATTCCTTCCATTTAAGCTCATTAGAGTGATCATCCTCATCAGCCTTCAGCAGCAGTTTCTGGGTTCTCATTATTGATCTCCATAAATAAGATTACACAAATCTTAAACAAGGTTATGCAAGTCATGAAGTAAGACAGCCAACCTTCCTGAACGGTTCCAGATTAAACTATTTAATATAAAGGACCTCTATTCTATTTTATTGTTAAAAACATATTTATTAGATTTTTTAAAATCCAAGGCAGATGTATTAAAAAAATTTTTTAATGCATGTCTTCCTTCTCCCAAATTAAACAGTTGATCTGCTCAATTTGAAGAGAACAATGGGCCACACCAATTGGAGCAAAGTGGGAGTGTTCCTGTTTTCATGTTTCACAGATCCCTCTAAGGAAGTTCAATGCAAAACATGTAGGGGCTACTAACATATTGGAATAAAATTGCCTTCCTACCACACCACTGTTTTATTATTTGTCTCTCTGCTCAAATTGAGTAATTTGTTTTGGATTACCAGTAAGAAATATAAACTTATCTGCTGAACCTGTAAAACTGCCTTCAAATGAGTCAGATCCATTGATCCATCTGTTCCAGTACCAACCATCGTGACCAGCAGTCACTCTCAAAAACAAACCCCAGGCAGAGAAGGCTTCCTCTTCAGATCAGTTTATCTAGATATTCTGGAGATGAAGCCTGGAACCTTCTGCATACTAACCAGGTGCCGTACCACTGAGCTATGGGCCCTTGTGCCCCCTCATTATAAAAGGAGGTCTCATCTGAGCAGCCTTCCACCACCCAAGATTTTAAAAAATTACACTTTAATCATTTTACAAAATGTGTCACAGTTGTTATCAGACATTCAACTGCAGAGGTTGTACTATGATGGAAAAAAAAAACACCCAACAATTAATATTAATGGAAAATAAAATATCTAATCAGGCTGTTCTTATTCACTGGAGATATGATGAATTGCTAACTGTTGAAAAATCCAGACACACAAAGACCAAGTGAGAAACCAGCCCCAGGTATTCACGACTCCAAGAAGAGACCACCTACTGTGCAGTTTATTGCAAATGCTATTCAGAACTGTAATACTATTCGCCTACTAGAAAACAGAACTATAATTTGTGCATCTTTGCACTCAGATTTGGCACGATTCTGTACAACCCTTCCACAAAGAAGTTTGTAATCCCACCTTCTCTCCTTTTGGTACTACAGCTGCCCTTCATAAGCAGTCAAATGCCAACCTGAAACACAAAACTGTTAAAGAAACTAGAAACTTCTCCTTTAGAATTATAGCTATGAAACACATATATGCTGCAACCTCTTCTTGCGAGCCAGGGTTCAGGGCATGACAAAACCCAATTTATAAAGGCAACCTATAATCATCACAAAAGGCAAGGCTGGCAGTGGATATGAAATCATTACTGCATCTTCCAGGTCATACTTCTCAACGTCTTTCAATACACATAGATAGAATTCTACCAGGCTCTGTGCTGGCATCACCAGCCAAACTCCAAGGGCAGGTCTGAGCAGAAATACCAACAGCCAATGAATCAATGACCTCAACCCTTCCTGAAACCTTTGGCAAAGAATTTTGCTTTAAAATTAGCATTCCTGTACAGGGCCACTTGAGACTGCAGATGGCCATGTCCACATTTGGCAACAACAGTTTCCACCCGTAAGAACAGTCTATGCTGAATCAGTCCCAAAGGTCCATTTTGTCAGCCGGATGCTCTTAGGAAGATACAAGAAGAGCAAGATGGAGATGCCATCCCCCGTTATCTGTCTCTAGCACCCAGAGGTACAGATTGTCTCCAATTAAGGAAGCTGTATTTAGCAGCCATAGCTAATCTCTACTGATTGGTCTCTCTGTGGTGTAAAATGATGTCAACCAGCATCCAGGCCTTTTCCATCATGGCTCCTGCTCTGCGGAATAGGCTTCTTGAGCTCCCTGGCTAAGAACTCCACCACCAGAAAGCCTGCCTCAAAGGGGCGAAGTGGACAGCCACTTCTCTGTGGCACTGCCTCTGAAACTCCATCCCCTATCCATTCACAGTGCACCAGATCTGTTGACTTTTCAGCACCACTTTAAAAAAAATATATCTTTTTTAAAAAATCTGATCCAAGAACTGGTCCAAGTTGAATGGTTTTTGTTCTTCTGCCGTGATATTTATTATCGTTTTAAACTTTAAAATTGCTGAATTTTCTGTCTAATGCTTGGCTGAAACAGGATTTTTATGCCAATTTTGCCTGTTGCTGTTTTTTTGGTGTTTTTTTAATTGACCATATAAGCCAGTGGTTCCAGCCAGCACTCCCTTGGCTTTATGGAAAAACTCATCCCCAGTGCCACATACCTTACCCTATAACAGCATTATTCAGAATAGCGGTTTACACAATCCACTGAGGAAAATAATAAGAATAAAATCCAAAACAGTAACATTTAATTGCACATTTATTCAAAAATCCAATTAAAACTTTAGTTTAACATATTCAACAAACTTGATCCAGTGATACCCTTCAATTACCTCAATTTTTCCTTCTACCACCCAAATTTTTCCTTAAAAAACATTTCCCCCCTTTTTGAAATCAGTTATTGAGAAACTTTAAATCCTTATATAACCTAGAAATATTCATATTGGACAGGCTGCAACAAAGATAGCACTTTTATAGCTAAAAGGCATGTTTCATAAGCAACAGGTTCAATAACCGAGAATATAAGAAAATAAATACCACACTCAATATAATTATTTTAATGACTTAACCAGCAAAAACTTGAAAAATGACAGAGACAAAAACGCACATGGTATACTGGCCTGACTAGAGCATCTAGTGATGGTTTCCACCAGATTTCAGCACTATGCAGAGGCAGAAACTTGGCAGTACCATTTGCCAGCATCTAGGCTCCAGCATGGTCAATTGTAAATAAGTGAACAACACAGTCGAAGAGACCCACCTCCAGCACTCTCCCGCCCCCTTGCTTTTTAATGCCCCATTAATCCCACCGCCCGCCAGGGCTGGCACCACCCAATTTGTGAACCACTGATATAAGCAAATATTAATGAATCTATGAACAAGCTTCTTGAGGTGATTTACAGTTCAAAAACACACCCAGCAAGGAACCTGGGGTTCCTAATTTTAGTTGATTTATTAGGTAATGTGGTAAAGAGGTGTCCTTGATTAATCTGTCAGAAATGCTCCTTCTTTTAATAAAAGACTTCTAAAAGCACAGGTAACAATTACCACTTCAGAAGAGGCATCTTTCCCCTTCAAGCACAGGAAGGAATACCTCTTCTACGACTGTGCTGGCTGTGGCTTTGTTCCTTCAAAACCACCTTTTAAATTCTTACATCCATTTATGCAGGTTCAACCACACAATCTGTTATAGACCATATAATTAACCAACTAAGCCCTCTAATTTGAGCAGGACATCCAGTAAATTTGCTCCACAATTTGTAACATGATGAGGGTGTCCCACGGCTGGAGCATATGTTCACGTCCAACCACTTGTTTTCCTCAAATATTCTCCTTCTTCACTCTGCCTGGTGGTGATATTGAATCATCAGCATGGCTCAGTCTAAAAATCAGCAGGCTTTGAGCCCATCCCTTCACTGAAAGAACAGTGGCTCACAATCCAAGTGTGGTCAACATTCAGATTTCTTTTCCACACTCTAATTCAACTGTGTATGAGTTCAGCTCATCCACATGAGCATGTGTAGCGCATGTTGCACACTGTTGCACACTGCATCACCACCCACACAAAGAAACTCATCAAATTCTCCACCAAGGAAACAAGAAAATCTATGTTGGAATAAATCACACACATCACTCTACTTGTTTTGCATAGACTTGCATCATCTGCATGAATTTTTGCAGACTGTCAACACATTTATGTAGAAGCAAGTGCCACTGAAAAGCATTGTATAAATGCCAAGTACTATAATATCATCAACATTCTGGCAACACTGAGTGGCCGAGCAGAATCAGTCCTCCCAGAGATGCTGACAGAAACCCAGAGGTCCAAGATGAGAAATCAGAATAGGGTGGAAAACAAACCAGGAGAATTGTAGCTGGTACCACTGGGGCAGTCTGACACAAGACTGAGAGAAGAAGAAGAGATTGGATTTATACCCTGCCCTTCACTACCCAAAGGTGTCTCAGAGCGGTTTACAAACTCCTTTCCCTTCCCCTCCCCACAACAGACACCCTGTGAGATAGGTGGGGCTGAGAAAGCTCTTGACAGACTGCTCTTTTTCAAGAACAGCTCTTATCAGAACTATGGCTTGCCCAAGGTCATCCAGCCAGGTGCAAGTGGAGGAGTGGGGAATCAAACCCGGTTCTCCCAGATTAGAGGCCGCGCACTTAACCACTACACCAAACTGGCTCTCCGGTCTAGTGACTGGAGAAGTGAGAAGGACGCAAGCAGGTAGACATGAACAGGGCAGGGTGAGATAAGGCTGATAATCCTGGAATAGTCATATATTATTTATTTATTTCATTTCTATACTGTCCGCAGCCGAAGCCCTCTCCAACTGGAGACCCTCTGTTCAGGAAGCAGGTGACCTGAGAACCGCTTCCAGACCAGCCACAGCCAGTGGGAGTGTATGTCCAAGGACAGGCCTCCCATTGAAGGGAAGCAGTCTGGAGGTGAAGGCACCGGCAAGTTCCCTGTGCAAAGCTGGTAAGCTCTGCAAATACATATCCTAAGAGCTATGGGCAGTTCATCACCAGTGAACTTGAGAAAACAATCTCACTTTTTCATGTGCTATTTTTATTGCAAGTTTCCTACCCTTTCTCCAAGGAGCTCAGAGCAGCATATATCGCTCTCTCCTCCTCTCCATTTTATTCTCACAACAATCCCATGAAGTAGGTTAGGCTGGAGAAAAGCAACTGGCCCCAAGTCAGCAGGAGAGCCTCATCATGACTGAGTAGAGACTTGAAACTGAGACGACCAGATTTGATCCCCAAATCATTATAAGCACACTGCCTCTCTGAAGATTTCTTAAAAAAACAAAACAAAACACACAAGTCTTCTATACATAATACTTTACACATAGAAAGAGAAGAACCAAAATGCCATTTCATTTTACAACAGAACAGCTATGTTCCAGCACCACACCACCAATGAGTGCACACATAAGTGCACAAGCCTGGCCTGAGGGGCAACATTCAAATTCTGCCACAGCTCACCACATAGACTTGTTACACAACCACTTGAGGGAAAATAAGATGATTAGGGTACTGTGTTCCCCCCCACACACACAATGTTGGTGTTTTTTTCAGCTTCCACACAACATCCTCTGGCAATGGTACACATTCTGGGTTTTGCCCTACCTCACAGCCTGCTTTCCCAAACCCACTTTGGTACAATCTTTCTGGGTAGCCTGAGCTCAAAGTGGGTTTGGTCACAGTGTAGACACAAAGATGCAGATTTATGCACTCCCACACCCACCTCTAGCACCACTTTCTGTCCATTTCTCATCTTACTACCACAAGGCTTTTTGCCAGTTTTTAAAAATCAATAGTATGCACATTACTATAACATTATGACACTATAGTGACACACCTATTACAGATTTTTTTAAATGGCAAAAGCAAAGAAGGGGAGAATGGCAAGCATGATGGGATAACAGAGAACAACCCTTCCCTGAGGAAACTCCGCTGCTACTATAAATCTACCATAGTAACAGTGGGAGCACAATCCAGAATTGTCCCATATTGAAAGCAGCTCTTACCGCATCAGAAGTGTGGGGTGCTACACTTGAGTCTTAGAGGTGGGCTGAAGCACTGTAACATAGATCATGGTTGATTTTGAACTATTCTGTGGTTGCTGTCACTCCACCCTTACAAGTTACCAATGCCTCTTGTTGCTATGGAGCAAAGTCGTCAGTTCTGAATTTCTTTACAGGCACTGCTGCAGTGTTTTGTCACTACTTCCTGGTTCTTTGTTTACAGAAGTCAATGCCTGGATGAGAAGTTAAAGCAACCCCTTAGTGAATATAAGTATACTCTTTATTCAAGTGGATTTTGCTTTTTAAAAAACCCTCTGCCGCTACACATGCACACAATCATTGTGAAATGACAAATCACATGAGTTTATATATCACAATAAAAAATTCTGTACACACACACACAACATAACATGAGTAAGCACAAATTCTGAGATACCAGGATATTTTTCCCCACAGAGAGCTAAATAAACCACCAGTTCTAATGGAATTTTGTTGTTGTTCAGTCGCACAGTCGAGTCCGACTCTTCACGATCCCATGGACCAGATCACGCCAGGGATACACCTCATCAATACACCTCAAAAAGTCTCATATTTGTAAATATATAGATACTTGGCATTGTGAAATCTAAAGACAGGGGGTAATCTGGCAAAAACAAACATTGAAATTATCTCAATGAGTTTCTTTTTGTCTCATTAAAATTATGGGACAGATCCCATACTTAGCACCTGATACATCTCAGTTATCTCCCTTATTATAAAATCAATGGTTTGAAGCTGAGAAACAAGAGATTTTTTCCACGAAATGGAAATATTTCAGACAGATGCATATTATAGATTTACAGGAGAAAGGGGGATTCTTAGACAAATCTCAAATTGAGAACCATTTTCAGGTTTCAATATTTTCAAGTCAGGTCTATGATGACACACATGAAAGCTCTAGGAACACTTAAGAGGCCCCCTTCGAAACTCTTAGCAAAAATATGTAAGGTACCAATAAAGGAATAGTATCAAAAATATATAAGCTCTTGATCACCCCGGATTTATCCAGACCATTGAAATATCAAAAACAATGGCAGGCAGATTATGGCTTCTCTTTAACACCTCAAGCTTGGCAGATGGTCTGGGCCTCCCCCAACAATACTTCTAAAATTTGTAATATTAAATTTCAATTTTTTAAAGTTATCTCTTATTGATACCTAATACCGAATAGACTTGAATTTAACTAACTCACCAAGCTGTTGGAAAAATTGTGGTCAAATTGGATCACATAAGCACTGTTGGTGGGAGTGTGTTGTTATAAACAAGTTTTGGCACAAAATAAGGGCACATATAAAAAAGAGCATGACGACAGAATTGCCCTTCACTCCTGAAGTATTCCAACTGCATTACTGGCCAGATATACCAATGTGTAATACAATGAAAGAACTCATTGCTATTTTGCTGGCTGTAGCCTCCTTAGTTATTGCTTCAAATTGGAAGGATCATACTCCTCCCTCAATAACCCAATGACATGCAAAGATATCGGATCAGTTTATAATGGCAAAACTCTCATATTCTTTAGCTTTCTCAAACGAGCAGAAATATTACTCAAAAATTGTAGCCACTTGGTACCCGGTTTTAACATATTTGGCTGATCAAGATATAATTCCAGTGAATGTACTGTATAAGCAGATGGCAACTTTTTGAATACTCAGAGACATAATATGATGTGTCGTTTTATAAATGATTCTGTAGAAATTTACTGAGGAACTCAGTTGATGTGATAGTTTAATGTTCTACCTTCTACCAGCGAACAGCCGCTACGGCTGTTGGAGACCACCGTGGCCGAGGTGAGCTCCCGGCCCTAGCCCCAGCTCCCGCCCACCCAGCGGCTTGGAAGTGTACTCACGAGTAGACAAATGGGTACCTGCCATAGGTGGCAGGGGGCACCCACCTCCTGACGGTGTGTGCCAGGAGTGCGGCAGCGGCAGTACTGACGGCAGCGGAGTAATGGCGGCAGCAGAGACGATCTGAGGATGTGGCGACGACGGTTGGAGTCGGAGCTGTGATGACGCGACGACGCAGAAGACGCAGCACGGCGGAGCCTGAGGGACGTTGGCCGAGCTGCAGTCGGAGCAGCCGAGCGCCAGAGGGACACCAGCTGAAGCCTGCCGAGGATGCCGTCGGCCCATCCGATGCGCCGGAAGTAACATCAGAGCCCGCCCGCCCGGAGAGAACAGCAACAGAACGTATGCCACTGGGTGCCGGTAGGCAGCCCCTTCCCAAAAAAATGAATTGTGGCCCTAATATATACACACACACACACACGGTATTGTGTTTGTTGTATAAATGTTTTCGATGAAAAAATTATAATAAAGAAATATTTTTTAAAAAAAATCTAAAGACGGGGAAGTAAGACAGAAGAGGAGGACTAATCATGAACCTCTATACATGAGATAAGTATGCTCTTATTTCCATGTCACCAGATTACAACTACAAATGACCGTCCACATAGAAAAATGCATGGCAAAAAAGAGCACAGCCATACTACATTTTTAGTAACACAATCAAGTAGAGTCACACAACAAAGTTTACCAATCTATACTGGCTCCAAATTGAGGTGAGCCATTTGAAAACATCATTCAAATCTGATATACAAAACAATACACCATCAGAGGGGGGCAAAAAACTCCAGGGGCATTCCATCTCCCTGTGTGACTCAAGCTTGACGCTTCAGTGCCTTGCGGGGTGGGGAAGGGTGGAAGTTCAAGCAGAAGAGAACACAGCACTCCTTGATTCACATCTAAAACCTCACTGGGGCAACCAAAGGTAGGAGTGAGCATTTTAAAAAATTTCCTCTTAAAGGTGCCTCTGGACTCAAACTTTGTTCTGCTGCTTCAGACCAACACGGCTACCCACCTAAATCTATCTTCTGCTTCTCCTCTGTGAAGGTGCCTATGCCAAGAGACAGTGACTGGCCCAAGGTCACCAAACAAGGTTCTTTGTTGAGTGTGGATCTGAACTCTGGTCATCTTGTGGAGATAGCACTCACATCTCAGATGTGTTCACATGTAGAACTGGCACATCTAAACCTATTTCCCATGTCACAAGAACTCAGTAGATCCCCCAGAGGAGACACACCTTTACATACTTGACAAGCGGCACAACCCACAAGTGCAAATCTGACATGACCATCCATGTACAGCTCAGTACCATATTTTCAGAAATAGGGCAGCAACAATCTTGAATGTGGAGGAGGGACACAAGATTTGCAGTTTAGCCTCTGCTCACTCACCTCAGTGGTGACAGCTAATGACAGTGAGAACATGAGAGACTTCAACCCACACTTCAGCTTAGGAAGATGCACCAGTTTAAAAATCCAAGACTGGCTGCTAACCCCATGAACTGCCACCAACCAAGCACAGTAGCATCAGCTTTTGAAGCCAAGGCAGTCCAAGAAAGGGAGCATCTTAAAGTGTCCATGCTCAAGAGACAGGTGAGGCAAAGAAATTTAATGTATCATGGCTGCTCAGGGACAAGTGCCAACAGCATGGGCCATGCTACCTGGTTCTGCTACCAGGTTTTTAATTTACTTTTATTAAAATATTTATGACCCGTCTTTCTCCTTAGCTCAAAGCAGCATATAAATCCAAAAGCACACAGGAAGAGGTAGCGTGTTACTTATATAGCCAGGAATGCAAAGTACTTGCAAACCCTCCAAATGAGAGGCCACCATTGCTCCCAATTGGACTCAGTACCTTTAACCAGCTGCACAAGTGAGTCTGTCCCCATCCCAATGCAGAAAAGCTACATCTGTCAGACAGAAGCACAAGAGTATGTGACAGGAGAAAAAACAGAGCAGAATCACAGATGGACCACAATAATTTCCATTTCCCAGTTTGTATGTATTAAGGCCTGAGAAAGCGGGACTGAGACAGACACGTGAAGGCTTGCTCAAGTTCTGGGCCGACATCCAGTTTCAATTACAGCCATCCCAAAACAGACCCAACCCCACATACAGGGACCATTGCAGATTTCAAAAGCTTCTGCACCAGACATAAGCAAAGATTTGGCCTTGATTGCATCCAGGTTAATTACTGTAATGCACTCTGCAGACAGCTGGAAAACTGCAACGGCTCAGAACTGCTGTGGTTCCAGCTACAGAGATATCTCCCTGGTCTTGCAACTTCATTGCCCTCCTATAGGCTCCTGGACCAAGTGCTGGTCATCTGATAGCCTGATCTGTGTCACTTTAAAAGGACCACCTTCTTCTCTATGTTCCTGTCCAGCCATTAGTCTAATCCACAGTCCTACTCCAGCTCCATTCTTTAACAGAGGTGAGGTAGACAACAGAGAGGCGCAAGCTTATCCTTTTTAGTACTTCTTGCAAACTGTACAAGAACACATGAAGCTACCTTCCACCAAGGCAGACATCTGATCTATCAAGGTCAGTATTGCCTACTCTGGTAGCAGCTCTCCATGGTCTTAGATACAGGGTTTTCACATCATCTACTCTCTGGTCTTTTTAAAAAACTGGAGACGCTGGGGACTGAATCTGGGATACTCTGCACACCAAGCAAATGCTCTATCACTCAGCCACAACCCCTCCCTATATTCCTAGACCCCTTCCAGTCCGGCTTTCGCCCGGGTCACAGGACGGAGACAGCTCTGGTCGCCCTCACAAATGATCTCTGGAGGCATCGGGATCGAGGCAGAGTGGCAGTGCTGTTGTTGTTGGGCCTGTTGGCCGCGTTCAACACGGTTGACCATCAGCTACTGGCCCACCACCTCGCTGGCGTTGGGATTCAGGGGCTTGCCTTGCAATGGCTCGTCTCCTTCCTCCAAGGCTAGGGACAAAGGGTGGTGCTGGGGGAACAGCAGTCCAGGAGGTACCCACTTGACTGTGGAGTGCCTCAGGGGGCGGTGCTGTCCCAATGTTATTTAACATCTACATGTGCCCCCTTGCCCAGATTGCACAGAGACATGACACCCAGCTCTACCTGTTGTTGGGCAGCCGGTCCAACTCCAAACCGGAAGATCTTGACCGGGTGTTACAAGATGTGGCTGGTTGGCTTAGGCTGAGCCAGTTGAAACTGAACCCGACGAAGACGGGGGTCCTGTGCCTGAGTCAGGGTGGACCAAGGGTAGGGATCCCACTCCCGACCTTTGATGGGGTTCCATTGGTGCCAACACCGGAGGTTAGGAGTTTGGAAGTGCTCCCGGATGCCTCCTTAACAATGGAGGTCCAGATAGCAGCCAATGCCAAGTCGGCCTTTCATCATCTTCGGCTGATTAGGCAGTTGGTTCCCTTCCTTGAACGCAACGACTTGGCAACGGTGATCCATGCGATGGTCACCTCGAGGTTGGACTACTGTAATGCTCTCTACATGGGGCTGCCCTTATCGCAAATTTGGAAGCTACAGCTGGTGCAAAATGCTGCAGCCAGGCTGTTGATGGGCCTTCCAATACGGGAGCACATTCAGCCTGTGCTGAAGGCATTGCATTGGCTACCGATAGCATACCGAATTCGCTTTAAGGTACTGGTTCTTACCTTTAAAGCCCTTTATGGTCAAGGACCTACATACCTGAGACCACCTTTCCCCACATGTTCCCCAGAGAGCACTGCGATCAGGGTCTCAACATCGACTCACCCTTCCTGGACCAAAGGATGCCAAGCTAGCTACAACCGGGGCCAGGGCTTTCTCGATGGCGGCTCCGCTCTGGTGAAACAAGCTCCCTGAAGAGATCAGGGCCCTGCAGGACCTTATGCAGTTCCGCGGGGCCTGCAAGACGGAGCTGTTCCACCAGGCATTCAATTAGGAGCCGCCCCAGGAGAGAATGCTCTGTCCCCGGAAATTCTTAAAGCAGCCTGAGCCACCCGTACAACATTAGATCGGGATCGACCACTAGGATGGCACACAAGTCTGAGCGCCATCTCAGATGTAATGTTAAATTGTTATCTGTTTATTGGTAATTGGATTATCATTGTTAGCACCTTTTAATGTTGTGATTGTTATGGTTTTAGGATTATCATACTATTTATTGTTGTTTTTATGCTGCTGTAAGCCACCCTGAGCCGGCCATAGCCAGGAGGGCAGGGTATAAATGTAATAAATAAATAAATAAATAAAATATTTCATGTTTTATTCTTCTGTTGTTTTGTGTATGTACATTTAATGGCAATTTTAATGTTGCTAGCCACCCAGGAATCAGTTCACTAACTGAAGAATCCAGGGCTGAAATTGGCTGCTTCCAGTCCATGGGAACCCTGATGTCAGAGGGAGGAAGAGTATCCACTATATGACAAGGCACAAGACGGAAGGAGTATTCCAGAAGCGACCCCACTTCCTGCTTAGGCTCAAAAGGGATTTGCAATGGAAGCCCTTCACCCATTTTTTGAAACTCTGCAATGGCCAAAATACAGTGCAAGCTAGTAATGGAAATCTCAAACAGCCACCTCTCTCTGAGCAAAGAGGGGAACTAGGGCACTAGAAGGACCATCTCCTCCAATACTATCCAGCCCACTGGTTAAGATCTGCCTCTCAAGCCCAGCTCTCTGTGCCTCTGCCTTCAGAGGTGAGGTGGGTGGCAACCAGAGACAGGACATTTTCCGTGGTGGCACCTTGCTTTTGGAACATCCTCCCCCTTGAGGCTCGCCTGGCACCTACTTTACTTTCTTTCAGACACCAGGCCAAAAAACTCATCTTTTTACCCAGGCTTTTAATTAGGGGGTTTATCTTACCAGCTTCTTAATGGTCCGCCTGTTTTATGGATAGTTTTTCTGATGTCTAATGGCTTGTTTTTAATATTGTTTTAACTGTAAGCCACCTTGAGCAAGGCTCTGAAAAACCATCAAAGAAATATCTTAAATAAATAAAAGCTGCCTCATGGGTTTTTTCTTTAATATACTGTGTTTTTTAACTGCAAACTGCCTCAGTCGGGACATTTGAGGTGGTAAAGAAATGTAATAAATAAATAAATAAATAAAATGGAACAGTGGGGGTGGGAACAGCAGGGCCATCACTGGTAGCAAAGGCACGGGCACCAAACTAGGCCTACTGGAGAGTGACTGGCAGCTACCATCTTAGGCTGCTGTGGGAGGGAGAGGAGAAAGAGCTCCCTCAGCCAGTGTGGTGTAGTGGTAAAGAGTGGCAGACTCTAATCTGGAGAACCGGGTTTGATTCCCCATTCCTCCCCATGAAGCCTGTTGGGTGACTTTGGGCCAGTCACAGTTCTCCCAGGACTCTCTCCACCCCACCTACCTCACAAGGTGACTGTTGTGGGGAGAGGAAAGGAAGGCAATTGTCAGCCACATTGAGACTCCATAGGGTAGAGAAAACCAAGGGTATAAAAACCAGCTCCTACTCCTCCTTCTACCCTAAGCTTCTTCTGAAAGGGCCAGGACACAGTCTCTTCATTAGCATGACAGACAAAAAGCTTTCAAAACTGGATGTTAAAGCACCTGCCTCCCTACAGCAGCAACTCTACCAGCTGCATCTGCCCTCCATCAGGAGCCAGGGCTACCTTTTCTCCCTTCTACACCCTTTTGTTCCTTATGAAGAAACTGAAAACTCAGGGAGGCTCCCCAGCCCACTAAAGAGCATCACTAGACAGATGGCTGCAATTCAGCTTCAATCAGCATTTAGTCCCAGTTTCAAAGCCCTCCTCCTTCAAGGACTCACAAAAGATCCACAAGACCTGAGAAATCCCAGAGTAAAAAAAAAGAAAAAGGCATACTACTCTCTCTAATCTGACTGGGGGAAGGAAGGCAGAGAGAGGATAAGGGTTGGTATGCACAAAAGCCAGCTTAAGGCCCAAACAGCCTTTCCCTCACATAACAGGGGATCGGCAGAGGTTAATGTGATCGTAAAGATCCCACTTCCAAACAACTGCCAGTCAACAGGACCCTAGAGTTGTGTTTGCCTCAACAGATTTGCAAATGCACAGACAAGAATGGAAATAGCCCTTGAACAGCTCAAGAACATGAAGACAGCCCCCCCCCTTCCTACAAGCTCTTCAGCCTGGGGAGATTCCCCACTTCTGCAGGAATTCTGTGCTGTTTGCAGATGTCAGACTCAATCCCTCCAACAAAGGCAGAGAAAAGGGAATGTTAAATGTGGACCTGATGAGAAAAAGGGGTCTTCAGTTTCCTACAGGGAGACAAAAGCTTATAAGAAAAACAGAAAAATGAAGCTGGTCAACACAAATCCATTTGATTTGGGGGGGGGGGGAAAAACCCTGTCAAAATACAGTCTAATATTCCACTGCCTAGGCATTTTCTTTCATGCACAACACACTCTGCAACACTCTCCCCTTCATTAATTTCTTGATAAAGGTTTTAATTGCCACTGTTTTGCACACTGCACGTTTAAAATGGTGAGCCCTAAACTGCACTGAGTTCCTGATTTTAAAAAAAAGCCACCAGGATTTTAATAGCAGGAAAAATAAATTATTCTGCAAGGCCTTTCCCATCTGTGTCCAAGTCAATCTTTCCCCTCCTTCAGCTCCACCAGGAGCTGCAGCTTAGAAACAGGATGTTAAACCCACTCACCAGGCAGGAGCTGAGCCACCAGTGTGCAATGTACAGTACCTGGCACTCTGTCAGGACAACTTCAAACAGCTATGGCAGCAGGTCACTGGCTCAGAACTGGAATGCAGGAACAATAAATCTGCGATTTCACTGCTGATCACTTTATTTCAACAGTGTCCAGACAGATGCCAGATTCAGAAGGGCAAACTACACATGAAGCTGGAGTTCTGTGCAACTATTTACCCCCTTCCCCCAAGATGCTCTGCAAAGGAGAATCCGAAAGAGAAAACTATGGATTAAATGGTCCATGCTCCTGGAGACAAGAGTTAATTTCCACCCTCCACAACATTTCCCTGATCAACAATGCTTGTCCTTAACTGCTTCAAGCCCCACTAGACTTAAACCAGCATCCATATCGTGCCAGTCTCTCCCCACCTCCATTCAAGAGTTTAACACACAAGGGGAGAGCCGATAAAGGTTCCATTTCAAGTGGGAAAATGTCATTGGGGGAAAAAGAGCAGAGTTAAGTCCCATGGGTGCTGTCACCCTGATCCATAACTGCCTCTCCCCACAACAGCTCCCCCCCCATCTGTGCTTTATTTATTCAAATCCCACTGCAATTTTCTAGAAACAAATCACACACATTCCAGCCACAGCCCCCCAAGGTCAAGGGTAGGCTTTGCCTTAAGGAATGTGCGAAAAAGCCACACAGAGCAACACCCAAGGACTGACTGAGCACAGCCAAGCCCACGAATGCTCCATTGCCTGTAATTTTCTCCTCCCTGGCCCATTTTGTTCGTTTCTGCTGATCTGGAGAATGAAGAGCTCAGTCTACTGAACAATCTCACCTCGGAGCCTGCCTCAGTTAAGCAGGAGGGACCAGACAACTTTCAGAAATATCCAGAGTGGAAAAAGGCCACTGTAGCCCAGATATCACGCCATGAACTAAGGATTCTATTGTTGCGTCCCCTCCCCATACACACCAACTCTACAATCCAGAGATCAGTCAGTAGGAAGCAAAGCACAAATTAGAAAAGGGGCCCAATGAGTGAATTGCTCCTGAAAGTGTAAGCACACGAGCCAGGCCATTTGCCCCCAACAACTTAAACGCCAACACTGGAGGGGGGGGGGCTCATGCTAACCTCAAGAAGGGACCAGGCCAGACTGGACACCACAGATGGTTTGAGAAGAATCCTGATTATCTCTCCCTTTCTCTCAGCATCAACAACAAATCAAAGCAGAAACACTCCCTCCCACCCATAAAAGCAGAAGTGACCCAGAACAATAGAGTGGGGGAGGATTTTCCTTCAACACAAGGAACCACATCCAGCAGCAAGGTCTGCATAACTAAACGTAAGACACAGACATTCTGGCTTGAGCATTTTGGACTCCTTCAGATGCAGGCCATCTTCTTTAGGATCAAGGCACTGTCTGGAAATGTGGCCCAAACATCTAACCTCACACAGCTAAAGCTTTCAGTTTCCTGTGGCATTTTGACCTTAATTATAGCAAACTGCTTTGGATATAAAGATCTGCCCCCTCTCCTATAGTCTCAGCTCAGGAATCATGTGAAACCACAGCTGAGGTGTCACCACACGCCATGCAATGACATCTGCTGCAGCAAACCCACCTTTAGGCCAAGGGCTTTAACGCTAAGGGGAGGGGGGAGGAGAGAAGGTACCCACCCGTGTCTCCATGGAAACAACTGTCCAGAGAGGGCCTCCCCGGCAGCAGCTCACTGTCACTGGGCCAGATCTGCCCCGTTTTCCTTACTCCCACAATGGTTGCTTCCGACACGATGACCTGTTGCTGCCTGTGCCGCTTTTGCGACTGAGGGGTGGGAGGGCTACTGCTGTCAAAGGACTGTTGCGAGTTCTGAGAGGGAGACCTGCTTTTGTCCCGGTACAGGCGGTAGGTGGTGGGGCTGGGCGACACGTGGCTGGACTGGCCCGAGGAGAAGTCCTCCTCGCTAGAGGTGAGGTTCTCGTTGGAGCTGCAGTCCGGCGTGTAGCCTCCGCCGATGTCTTCGAAGCTGCGCGGGGAGTAGGAGCGCCGGGGCCAGGTGAGGTGCTTCTCGGGCTCGGTAGCGCTGGGGTTGCGCAGGAGGGGGCCTCGGCCGCCTTCGGGGTCGCCCATCATCCCGCCGACGTAAATGCTCTGGTAGGGCTGCAAGTCCACCGGCTGCCAAGACGGCCGGCCGCCGGCCCCGTTGGCGTTGAGCAGGTTGTCCTTCAGGAAGCGGGGGTTCAGGTCCGCGTCCTCGTACTCGCCGTCCAGGGCGCAGACGCCCTCCGCAGGCCGGGCCCGGGGCGACGGCAGCGCAGGCAGGGCTCGTCGGCGCTCCAGCTGCATGGCCTGGCTGCCCAGAGAGCTGATCTTATCCGAGACTTCCTTGTCGTTGACCTTCACGAGGCCCCGCTCGTGGTGGTACTCCAGGTTCACGTAGAAGGGCTTCTCCGGGACGTCCGACGGCGCCCTTTTCAGCCGCTCGAAGTTGGAGCGGAGCGCGGCCACGCTGCTGGCCGCGGCCCGCTCTTTGCCCACCGGCTCGAAAGCGCCCTCCTTGTCGGCGCTGCTGCTGCTGCTGCCGCCGCTCGGGAGACGGCGCCCGGAGGAGGGCCGATGCTTGGAAGGCGACACGTCGGGCTCGCAGCGGGCCTCGGCGTCCTCCAGGCCGCGCTTCAGCTTCTCCTCGCCGGCGCCTTTGCCGGCGCGCTCGGGCTGAGGGGGGCCGTCGGCCGGCGCAGGGGGGTCGGTCTCGGGCACGTGCGAAGAGCGCTTGAAGCCCCAGCGCGTCCGGTCGTAGCTCTTCTTCTCCTTGGCCAGCAGCGTCTGCAAGTAGATCATGCGGAAGCGCTCCTTGTTCACCTCCAGCTCCAGGCGCCGAATCGACGCTTTGCAGCGCTCCAGCTCCTGCTCGATGTCGCCCACCGACTGCAGCGCCATCTGGGGCGGCTCCGAATCCGCGAACTGGGCGCGCCAAGCCTCGGCAAAGCCCACCGGCTCCACCATCTTGCCGCCTTCAGGGCGCGCGCCAGCCCCCGGGGCTCAGCCAGTCCCGCTGCCCATTCTGCGCGGCACCGGCCGACGGGAAACAAAGGGACACGCGTGGAAGACAAGGCGGAGAGGGAAGGGAGCGGCCCCCCAACCCCGCGCGCACCGGGACCGAGGTGGGGCCGGGGGCCGCTTCTGCCTGCCCGTGGCTCTTCCGCCGCGTGCGCCCCCCACTCACGGTCTTGCTCCCCCCAACCACCCACACCCACGGATCAGGCGGCCCAGCCACTTATCCCGTGACGAGGCTCCCACGAGTCCTGCGCCCCAGTGGCTGGCGCTGCGTAGGGTCGCGGTTACCCATCGCTGGCTCGCCGGGCTGGCTCTCCTGCTGGCAGGCTCAGGAAGGGAAGCGAGAGGGCGGGGCGGAGCAGCAGTCCGGGCGGGCGGGCCCCTTAAAGGGGCAGCAGTGGGAAGGAGGAGCTGCGCGGGCCCCCCCCCCCAAGAGCGCGCGGGAGCCGGCCTCCCCTTGAGGTACAGGTGGCTGGGCTGGCGCCGCGCGACCCTAAGCAGAGTTCTCGATCGCTAGAGTTTGGAGTCGGCCTTGGAGGAGGAAGGCCGCAGCCGAGTTTTGCACCCAGTACGGAGTTGGTTGGGCCGGGCCGTTCCTTCTGTGTGTTTACGGTCTTTTATTCTCGAGTGCTACATTCAGTTTTCATTTTCACCGCTGTCAGTGCGTGAGGTTACCAGTCTTACCAGCCCGGAACACAGGACGGGCAACAAATGGTTCTGCGTAATATTTCAGGAGTCGTGTTTTTTGTACGGCCTCCATGTCCTGTTTTTGGCCGGCCTGCCGGAGTAACTGGTTAGCCACTGTGTGAGAAAGGATGCTCGACAAGGCGGACCAGTGCTCTGATCCAGTAGGATGCTGCCGCATAATACCATCATCGGGGCAGTCTTAGCCAAGGGCAACCAGGGCGAATGCCCTGGGCCACACAATGGGGGGGGGCCTGACCCCGCACGGCCCCACAACCCTAGCAGAGGAAGGAGAAGAAGAGGAAGAGTAGGCTCCCACTGCTGCTCATGCCTACCCTGTCCAGGGCTCTGGCAGCCTAATCAGCCATGGCCACTCACATCTGCTTTGTCTTGGGGCCCAACATCACCACATCACTCATGGCATTTTGTCAGTCTAGAATTGGGTGGTGTTGAAGGAGGAGCAGGACTTAGCTGCTTTCCTAAGTTCCTCCTGATGCTACAATAGTATCAGTTCTACACTGGCAAAAGCAATGGTGTAAGTGAAACTACCCCACTGGCCTCAACACAGAGGCAAAAATAACAGCCTGCTCCCAATGCTTTCTGTTCCATCTGCACGGCCCCATAGGAAAGTAATTTTGCGCAAAGAGGAAGCAATTTGCGCAAGCAGCCAAGTCTGATAACATAAATAGGAAGACCCAAAGAGGTCAGTGAACACAGAAACACTTGAGAATTGTTCATTCACTTTGCAGCTTCTCCTTGTAATCTCCCACATAAACTTTCCCTCTATGTCTCTGTTTACACATTGATTTAAAAAATTACCTACCTCTTCTGGGCACCCCTGTTTCATTTTACCCACATGTTTGCACAGAGCTCATTTAAATAGGTCTGAAATCTACCACATTCAGCGGAGCAGTGCAACGTCGATGTGGCTTGCCTCTCTTATTTTAGTGAGCCAGAGGCATGCAAAATAAATGTGTGTAAAACTTACATGAGTTGCATTCAGTGAGTCATTCATTAACATTGATGCTAGACTCAAGAGGATGCCAGGTAATTCATTAATATTTACAACATATTTTGAGATCCAAGGCTAAAAATTGTCAAAAGTCCAAAGCATTAGAATGAATTTTCCCTCTTGAGTTTTAATGTAGTTCTTTAGTAATCCATCAAATATTTTTGCCTCTTATGTTTCTAGTTTATCAATATGTATTATTAAAGCTGCATCCTTTTGGCAAATTGATTTATCGAATGCAAATTTTCATTTCTGTTGGTGTTGTTCAGTCGCACAATTGAATCCAACTCGTCACAACCCCATGGACCACATCACGCCAGGCCCTCCTGTCTTCCGCTGTCCTCCGGGGTTTGCTCAATTTCATGTTCCTTGCATCAATAACACTGTCTAACCATCTCATCCTTTGCCGTCCCCTTCTTCTTTGACCTTCAGTCTTTCCCAGCATCAAGGTCTTCTCCAGTGAGTGCTGCCTTCTCACTTGGTGGCCAAAGTGAGCTTCAGCTTCAGTATCTGGCCTTCCAGGGAACAGTCAGAGTTGATTTCTTTTAGGATTGTTGACTGATTTGATCTCCTTGTAGTCCAAGAGACTCTCAAGAGTCTTCTCCAGCACCATAATTCAAAAGCATCTATTCTTTACTCCTCTGCTTAATGAGAAGTATTCCTGTCAGGGGAAGACCTTAAAGAATGTGTGTCAGAAGGTGTTTCAGAGAGCTCTTTAAAAATCAAAGGGAGGGTGAATCCTTGCTTGTGCTTTGTTGTTGGTGTGACTTATGGGTGTTACGGTGCTTTTGCATTAGAGTTTAAATGGGAAACAGTGCGCTCTTTGCAGATATACATCTAGTCTTTCTTCAAGGGGTTTATAGTGGAGCGCTGCTTCCCATTGCCCTGGAGGCCCTGAACCAGCTAATCAAACGAGAGAGAATTGACTTAGGATTCTACAATGCAAAAAAATGGATTTCAGGTCCCTAAACAACAACCTTAACCCTCATACACTGAAACCCAATGCACATTGCAGTGTGCAAGGGAGTGGGATGGAACTGTTGATTAGCTTTCCTATATTGCCTTCAGTTACATCAGAAACTCAGTACAAGTGCACTGCAAACTGCCTGTTTCTCACACATGCATGCTCACAATGGAAGGGGAGCTGAAAAACAGCACATACCTTTTCAGTCTTCACTGATGAGCCTTAGGGCACCCTACAGCTTCCAAGCTCCCTTTCCAGCCCTCTTGTGTTTAATATGGGAGCCAGCAACAAGGCAGTGCTGAGGTAACCAGTCTCTCCTATGCCCTCTTGTGGGCAAAAGCCACCTATTTCCCTAAACTCAAAGGTTGCTATGGTATTCCTAAAGTAGAATTTTTGCTCACGAGACTCCACAGTTTAGAGGGAACATTGGTTGTGAGTTTCAAACATCTAAGGGGAATGCTCCTTAATGACAAGTAGTGCTTCCATATACCCGGCCTCTGCGTTTTGGACCAATTGAAGTTTTCAGACCATCTTCAAGGGCAGCCCACATACAGCACATTATAGTAATCTGACCTAGATGTGATCAGAGTAGGCTTCAATAGTCTTGTAGATGTTACACTGCATGGGAGACAAGATGAAATCCTGCAAGACCCCATAGTATAAATGGCACAGAATGAGCAGCAGTCTCCCAGCACCAGCTTCTGGCATCAGCCAATCAAGCAAAGTAGAACCACCAAAGCATGATGGCCCCCAATCACAATGAAGCCAGCCTCTCCAGAAGGACAACATGATCAATAGTACTGAAAGTTGCTAAGAAGTCTAGGAGACTCAACAAGGATGCACTCCCATGTCACTTTCCTGGTGAAGGTCATTACTCAGCATGACCAAGACTTTCTCCATCCCACATGCAGGCCTAAATTTGGACTGAAGTGGACCTAGATAACCTATCTAATCCAAGACTAGTTGAAGTTGTATCCCCAGCACCTACTTGAGCACCCTACCCCAAAATGGAATATTAGCAGTAGTTATTTAGGTCATTAGGGTCCACGGAGGCCTGTAACAATTCCTTGTTTCTGTGTGTGTGTGTGTGTGTGTGTCTTTAAAAGTTTGGTTGCATGGCTGTGGTAGATAGACTAGAGTGGTTGAAAGAGGCCAGTGTGGTATGATTGGTGGTTGACAGAGGAGGGGAGTGGCTTTGGAAGTGAATCTGGTTGGATGAGTATGTGAGTCAGTCAGTAGTTTGAGTTAGATGTTGACAGTTGATGTTCAGTTAGTAGTGAGACAAGAGTTCTGTGTTGAAGCAGTTATAAGCTGATAACTGAGGTAGTTCAGTGAGACAGAGAAACAGAAGGAAAGCTGAGTGTATAGGGAAAAGTAAATGAAAGTTTAATTGAAGACAAGTTATAGGAAAGGCTGTATGTCCTGATAAACTGGAGAGAAACAGTGAACATATATGACCTTGAGTGAAACAAGTGTTACAAAGTTACCTGAAAGATCCCTGTCAGTGAGGGATAAGATTGTGTGATACCAAAGCAATTGTTCATCATTTATACATTACTAGTTACATTGTACAACCCTCTTATTTAGTAGTTATTTCAATAAATCCTCTTTCATTCAAGTATACCAGCTCTGAAAGAAATACTTCCCAGGACCACAGTTCCTCGTAAGCCTTGAACTCGGTCTACCTAACCAGTAAGAGTAAAAGTAAAAGCATAAAGGTTTGGAAATCCTTAAAATTTCCTGGTGGCAGCCGTATATACCCAGTAAAACAAAATAAAGAACACTTTTAAAGTGAAACTAGTCCTCTCCAATAAGGAGGACGTCACAAGGCCTTATTCAGGAGAGGTCTCACAACCACTTCTTTCAAAATAGTGAGAACTGTCCCTTCCGACACAGACATTTATTATGCCCTGGACCAAGTCAACCAACCCAGCATAGCACAATACTATTAGCCATTAGGAGCCAGGGTCAAGCCAAGACGTGATGGACCACTCTAGTAGCTTGCCCATTTCATCAGGCCTAACCAACTGAAAGTTAGCTGTATAACTAGAACCAGACTGTGCTCCCCTGACCTGCATAGCCCAGGCTAGCCTCATATTGTCAGATCTCAGAAGCTAAGCAGGGTTGGCCCTGGTTAATATTTGGATGGGAGATCACTAATGAATATCAGGGCTGTGAAACAGAGGCAGGCAATGGTAAACCACCTTTGAATGTCTCTTGCCTTGGAAACCTCATGGGGTCACTGTGACTTGATGACAAAAAAAACCCTGTGCTCCAGTGGTATCCTGAGATGAGTACCGAATGCGGTTTCAACCAATTTACATTTTGGCAACATACTTTGCATTTTTATGACACAACTCACCGCCGTACGGTCCGTGGTACATTTCTCTGCCGTTCATGAAGACCCATTTGTACCCTAGAGGGGTAACTCAACAAGCAAGAAGGATTGCTTGCAATTTTTAATTGCCTTTGTTCCACTATGCACACTGGTCCAATCAATGATACACGCATTCTTGTAAGTTTGGTGCAGTGGTTTAAGTTTGGTGTAGAGCCAGTTAAGAGTGTGGTCTCTGATCTAGGAGAACCAGGTTTTATTCCTCACTCCTCAACATGAAAACAAATCAGCCAGTATCACAATGCCCCTCCATAAATCGACTCATTTGGAGTACTGTGTACAGTTCTGGTCACCACACCTCAGAAAGGATAAATAAATAAACTAGAATGATAAAAGGGTTGGAACACTTTCCCTATGAAGAAAGGTTAAAGCGCTTGGGGCTCTTTAGCTTGGAGAAATGACGGCTGAGGGGTGACATGATCGAAGTTTACAAGATTATGCGTGGGATAGAGCAGATAGAGAAAGAAGTCCTTTTCTCCCTTTCTCACAATGGAAGAACGCGTTGGCACTCCATGAAATTGCTGAGCAGTCGGGTTAGAACGGATAAAAGGAAGTCCTTCTTCACCCAAAGATAACACATGGAATTCACTGCCACAGGAGGTGGCGGCAGCTACAAGTATGGATGGCTTCAAGAGGGAATCAGATAAGCATGTGGAGCAGAGGTCCATCAGTGGCTATTAGCCACAAGGTATAGATAGCAACTCTCAGTCTGGGGCAAGGGATTCTCTGTATTCTTGGTGCTTGGGGGGGTCAGCAATGGAAGGGCTTCTAGTGCCCTGGCCTCACTGGTGGACCTCCTGATGGCACCTGGTATTTTTGGCCACTGTGTGACAGAGTGTTGGACTAGAAGGGCCATTGGCCTGATCCAACATTGGCTTCTCTTATGTTCTTAACTGTTGACTCTATGCAAAAGTGAGCAATTTTATCTGAAAAAATGCATTGCAAAAGAAGTCACAGCAGGCATATATGTTTTCCGAGTCTATGTCCTCCAGGACCTCAAATAAGAGCCCCTTCACAAATCAAAAAAGCTTGGCCAGATAGCATCGTGAAGATGCAATGGTGACAGAGAAGTACGCTCACTTAGCCACCATAGGATAGGCACAACATTGTGCTCTTACCTGTGTTCAGTCACATTCCCTTCAAGTTTTCCTCCATTTGGGTTCCAACCAACCACCTGTTTAATCACCAAGGTAAACCAAGGGGCATTCCAAATTCCACAGGAGAGGACAGGATGCTCAAATACATCTGTATTCCTAAGAGAAAGCATCTTTATTGTTTAGATATGTCTTGAAGATTACTCAGGATTGCACAAGATACATTGGCAAATCTCTCAGTGAAAGAAAAATCACATTTTCAGAAAATCATGCATGACAGTTATACCAGCAGTCTCCTTTGTTGTTGGGTGCTGCACCTCTGCGTGCAAGAAGCAAGCTTGTAAATCAATTATAATAAAAGTGGTAAATTGTGCCAAAATGGACACTAGTACAACTTTCACTCGTGGTCTACCTGTTTTGTACAGTTTTTCTTACACCCATGTAGGAATATACATTGTGATATACATTGGTGTGGACACTCCACCATGGTTCTGAAAAAAAGGGATTTAACATCCAGTGCTCTTTACAAAAGTTAATTAGAGTTTAGGTATGGACAATGTTCATTTGCAGTCTTTAATCTTTGGGTTGTTCAAGAACATTTTGGAGGAACTATGCTCTCCAAGTGGCTTATTTGCTCTCCAGTTGTTTATATCAGTTACTAAAACAGATGATTACGTATTAGGAAATGTCAGGGCTCCTGAAATTCTGCCATCATCCACTACAGTCATCCTTGACTAATGCCCACTGCCACTCACCCTAGGCTGGGTAGGCTGTTTTCCCAGAGATTAATCAGCTCCCCAAGATCTAGTCTCCATGCCAGGGTGCAGCCTTTGAATATGCAAACTACTAATGAAGAATGTGTTTCTGAACAAATGGCACAATGCCCTTCTTACACTGTTGAATAACTACACCCTCCCTCAACATATCAGGCTCATCACCAGGATGTTTCCAGGCAGACCTGAGCCCCAGAAAGAACCTTTTATATATAATACACACACACACATACCCATACAAAAGGCTGAATAAAATTATACATTTAAACAGGTCTATTCCCTTTTAGTGATCCCATCCAAGGGGGTAGGGAACCTGATATTTAAATATGACAATTAAAATGTAGGTGCTATTCCACTAGTGGTTACAGAAGACTAAATGGAAGCTTAACAAAAGACAGATCAATAGAAGTCCTATGATTTGACTCAGTCATCTGAATTTACTGCCCATTACCGGTACACACATTGCTTCTCTAATATTTTTTTAAACCCATCCTTTCCAGATTTTTTTGCAAATATCCCTCCTGTCTATCCATGGCCCCATTGCATGGATTTTTTGACCCATTCTCTGGGTCCAGGTTCAGAAAATATGTCAAATGGTCCCCATTCCAATAAAAAATCCTTAAAGGGGCTCATGGAGGGCTAAGATGGACATTTCTACAACACAGAAGGAACTCTCAGGTTTGCTGGGAAATCTTTTTTCTAAAAAAGGGGGGTGGATATAATCACCCATGGCAATGGCAACATCACAGGGCAATCCAATCAGGTGGTATTTTGGGTTCTCAAAGCAAGTCAAAAGAGCACTCAGCCACCAAGATGATACAAAAGATGGGGGTGGGGAAGCAGGAGTGGGGCGAAGACAGGAGGAGCAAGAAGACATTGTAGGGGATGGGAGGGAAGAGAACCAGCATGATAGAAGAGAAGAAAGACAGTCAGTATATGAAGGGAGGGAAGCAAAGCCAGACGCATGGTGGAGGGGAATAAAAGCACTGATGAAGGCGACAGGGGGGATGGAGGATGGCCAGGGTGGGGTAAAATGGGAGACAGAAAGGGGGGCAGAATCAGACCTAACACAGGAAGGGAGGGAAGCAGAAGGGAAGAGGAACAACCAGGCAGGAGAAGCAGCAGACAGGTAAAAAAGATGGGACAGGTAGCCAAGGGGATAGAAAGCAAAGAGCAAACAAATGGGAGGGGAGCAGAACTGAAGGGCAGAAACAGGGGGGGGGGTTTCTCCTCTGCATCGCCGCCCGCCCATACCAAACTAGTTAAGGTAACTGTTCATAGTGGGAGAAACTGCTTTGGCTTCCTCCCTCACACCACAGCGATTAATCTTGTCCCTCCACAAGCCTCCCTAAATCATTCCTTAAGGGAAACAGTGAAGGAATTGTGTGGCCCCATGGACAGGACAAGGAGGAGGATTCACCAGCTGGTTTCACACAATGTCAAGCATTTTTCCAAGTCCATATTGCCACCAGTGCTGTCCTTCTCCCCTCACAGAAGGGCAGGCTGCTATATGACAAACAAACAGGAGTGTGCGCTCTCTCGCTCTCTCTCACATGGATGTCTTTCCTTAATAACACACATAAAATAAAAGTTAAGCCAAGACATGAGCATCTGCCCAAGAAATTATGAACAAATGGGTGTGAATGTCTTATCATTCAGCCAAACTTTGCATCATCCAGTTTGAGCAATTTCTTGGCTGGCGTAATGTGATCTGAGCTGGGTTACAGTTGGTGTTTTCCCCCCCTGTACAAATCAATTTTTAAAAGGCTATTACTGCTAAAAAGAAAACAAATGTGCTTTAAGAAGAGGAAATGGGACAAGACTTGGTACAAAAACTATTTTTATCTTCCCACGGTGACCCTGGACATGGGTTGCAGCACCAAATGAAATGAAACAGTGATGGCATCAAATCAGCTACTGAATCATTTCTGTTGCCTGAAAACAGGCCACTGAATTCCTCTATTATGCAGACAAGGGATGATGGAAGAGCCCTTAACAAGAGTCCTTAACTGCATATTATTAAAGAGGCCCAATAGGATGCTCTGCAGAATGGCCTTTGTTAGGAGAGATCAAAGGTCCACCTGATGCAGAACTCTGCTTCCAACAGATACTCTAAAACAGTTGCTTTCATAGGCTAAAGCCCATTGCACCAGGACTCCACTGAGCAAAACTGGCAACACCCACAAAAGCTTCTGCTTCACCGCACCCATCAGTCTTTAACATGTCTACGTCTCTTTTTTGCTTTTGCTGCCAGACTCCCCCATTAAAATCTGCCTCTGATGCCCAGTGAAGCTAGCAAGCAGGGCATAGTCCTCATGTCTTTCCTCTCCCTGTGTACAATGTAGTTCCATTCTGAGGCCCCGGTCACATGGGCCGGATATCGCGGGGGGGAGGCATGGCTAATTGCCCCGGAGGAAACTAACGCACGGCCGCCCGAGCACACGTCCCAGTCGAGGTCCCATGGTTAGGGGGGAGATGCCGACCAGATGGGTATCCTGCAGCGCGGCACAGAAGCCGCACCACGTGATCGCACTAGCAACTGCTCTTTGTGCACATGCGCTGTTGGGCGCTGTTGCGGGCGCCAGATGCCACGTAAGTCCACCGGAAAAGACGGGCGCCAGATGCCACGTAAGTCCACCGGAAACGCGATCAGACGCCCGCCCTTGGCCCGCGGTTTCCAGAAACTAGTACCTCATAGATACTAGTTTTTTAATCCGCACCTTCGCACCTTTTTTAATCCGCACCTTGTTTTTGAGGCAAGAGATCCGCACCTTCAGCGGGGAGCCACGGGTTCACCACGGGAGCACTGCGCTTCCCAGATGTTGGGGTGTGAGCGCGCCCAGAAAATCCCGTGCCTCTCCCGCAGCAACTTTGCCATGTGACTGGGGCCCGAGTTACCATGACCAGCAGCCACTGACAAGCCTCCCCTCCTGCATGAATTTGTCTATTTTTAAAGCTATTCAAACAATTGGTCACTGCGACTTTTATAGCAGTAAATTCCATAAATTGTGATGTGGGGAAGTTATTGGGTTTTTTTCTTCCCTGAACTTTTTTCATAGGTATTTTATAGCTTTTTCTCTCTCTCCCATAATGCTAGAATTTGGGGGCAGCCAATGAAATTGTTTGGAAATATGTTCAGAACAGATGAACCAAAATACTTTATTACTCAATGAGTAATTAAACTGTGGCATTCACTGCCAGGGAAGGTAGTGTTAGCCATGAGCACAGAGACAGATTCATGGAGGAGAGGTCCATCAGTGTCTACTGGCCATGGTGACTGAAGGGAGTCTCCATATCCAGAAGCAGCAAACCAGTGCTGGGAGACAGCAGCAGGGGAAAGCCTCTATGCCCTGTTCACCCTCCAGGGCAACTGGCTGGTTGCTGTGTGAAGCAGGATACTGGACTAGATGGGCCGCTGGTCTGATCCAGCAGGCTCTTCTTCTGTCCTTATCCTAAATGTTTGTGTCTCAGTGCTGTCAAGTCGTTTCTGACTTATGGAAACCCTATGAAATGCAGAAAAGCAGATTTCTTCTCAAGTCAATTTTTACTCTGTACATCATTTCATAAACCTCTCTCTTCCTTCCACCATCTTTCACCTTAGCTGGACAAATACAAACAGGCCCAAACATCTTAGCAGTTTCAGAATGTGAGATTTCAGGCTACAGTTTGTATGAACTGCACTGAATATATCTTGGGGGGGGGGTTCTTGGTTTTACTGGGCCATGTGTATTTTATTTGCAATGTACCCTGAAACCATAGAAAGGGCTAGAAATTTTAAAAAAATTAACCAAGAACTGTGAGCCAGATTATTGGCCCCTCTCAACTGACCTCGAGATCAGTGCCGTGTTACTCATGCCTGCCCTGCTGGGGTGAGCCATGCCTTCTGCTTGACCACTCAGCTGGGCTGGGCTGTCTGCAGAAATGAGAAACATGATTCAAAGCGTCATCCACTGTAGAAACAGACATGAGAGGAGCTACATGAATGTCAGATGACAACAGCATTAAAAATGCTAGCGCTGTCGATAAAAAAAATGTGCCTCCACTCAACCCACATATTCCCTTCTCCTTCCAAAGAGATTGACTGCAGTCCTTGCCAACCCAAGGGACATGAACGGTGGCATCATTGGACAAAGAAATAAAAGCTTAGCAATTTTTAAAGAAACAATTTGGCCTCAGACATCCGTAACTTAAATCAGAGACAAAGGCAAGGCCTGCTCATCTCTTGCTCCCATTCTCTGCCTCTTCCCCAAATGGGAAATTCCTTACCAAATGGTTTATCTTCTTGGGCTGCGGTCACACGGAACATTAGCCACGCTAGAGAGACGGAAGTCAGGCGGAGTTTCCGGGCGTGATCTCACCGGCACATCTGGGAAGCGTAGCGCTTCCGTGGCTCAACTGAGGCTTCCCGCCGAAACCGCGCTGCTAAAAACTAGTACCTCGGAGGTACTAGTTTCCGGAAACTGCGGGGCAAGGGCGGGCGTCTGATCGCGTTTCCGGTGGCATCCGGCGCCCACCCATGTCCCCTTGCAAACAAGGGGGTTTTTTTTCCAAGTCTCCGTGGATGCGCACAAGCACCCAACGGAGCATGCACATTTATGGTGTACACGACAAAAAAACCCCACCCGTTTGCCGCACCGCGCACTTCTTTGTTGCGCGCAGGATTGTCCTGTGATCAGCACCTCTCCTTTCCCACGGAACCTCCACGGGACCTCCACGGAACCTCCAGGGGAGGTCTGATCGCTTAACCGCGCGTTAGTTTGCCCCGGGGCAAACAGCCACGCTTCCCCCCCGCAGTTTCCTGCCCGTGTGACGGGAGCCTTGGACTAGTTTTGAATTCTGAAGGTTTTCCTCATCTTCTTTTTCCCCCTCTAGTCTTTTTTTTTTTTTTTTTACAAACTCAGCTCTGATTAGATTCAGTCAAGCTAATAAATTAGGTTCAGTTAGTAAGTTTTGTCCTCTGTTGTTTGTGCAGGTTTGGCAGGGTCAAAAAAGCACATTCTTTTGTTTCCCTTTAATGAACAGGCAAAGGCCTGGTCTTGACATGCAACACACTGAGGTGGTAATAAAGTTGCAGCATGCCAAAGTAGTACAATGGACTGTCCCAATTCAGACTACAAGCAATAGATTACACTTCTCAAAGTTCCTGATCAATAATCATTCCCTATAAATGCAAAACTATCACACCACGTAGAAGGCAATGTCAGAAACTTTCTTTTTGATAAGCTAATTTTTATATGGTTTTACATTGTTGTTCAGTCGCACAGTCGAGTCCGACTCTTCGCGACAGTTTTACATAGGGGAGCATTAAAATTCAACGGTTCCCACCTGAGTCTGAAATGGTACACTGCTTTTTATCACTTCAAAATTCTACCATCTCATTTAGCTGCATGTATGTACCAGGGCTTTACCTAGAAGCTGAAATGTCTACTCAATTATTTAAAAATGCACATAATACAAACAGTATAGATGTGGATTTAGGATTCTTTGGAACAAAGCTACTTCCAATTGTTTATTCTATTATAGCAGGCTTGTAAATACCAAATCAACTGTTTACCTGGGGAGTAAAAGTTTCCTCTAAGTGAGCAGGCAGGGGAATGATGGCAGAATTGGGATCTCCCCCCACACCATTTCAGGTTACTGACGTGGTGTGTCACAAATGGCTTGCATTAGCATGTTCTGGCAATACAAGACGTTATGGGCTTACAAGTAATTCACTTGTTTCCAGTGCTGTGCGACAAGCATTTCTGCCTTGTTAACAGTTCAGCCAGCAGAGTTCATTCACACAGCTGAACCAGAAGATCACCAGAATCAGCCAACACACAGGCTTCTGGGCAAGAATACAAGAGCCAAGCTATTCTACGCTGCACACAGTCTCTTCTCTCCCCTTTCACATCAGGGGGCACGGCAGTCTATAAAAATTCTGGCTCCTAAAAAAAATCTTACAAAGGAAATCAGAAGTATACTTAGTTCAAAGTAATGTATCTGGACTCCATATACATTGCACTGCATCAGAAATAATTCCAGTGCTTTGTACAAGAGTTCTTAAGACCTAAAACAGTGTGTGTAGCAGGATTATTCTCTAAAGCCTTTCCAAACAATACAGACAACATTTCTCCACAGGCCTGTGCAGACATCAATGTGGTCTGACTCTCAACCAGGATTAGGGAATAAACCATGGGCTTGCATACTCTACTCCCTCTCAAGTGCAGACTCCTTCTGCTGATCTCAGCCATGGCTAAGGGTTACACTGACACTGCCAATGAGCCAGGGTTAACACTCAACCAGGGTTTCAGCTTAACCAGGATTTGAAGCTGTTATAGTAAGAGAGTGTCCATCAATTTAACTCAATTCACCAAAAGATACAATAGCTTGTTCCAGAACTCTTCCCCTAGTCAAGCCTGCCATCTCCTCTCCTGGAGAAGGAAACAGGTTGTACAAGTTCAGCAAGTGGCAATTTTCCTAAAGACAGGCAGGCTGTGTTGCTAACATCCTCTTCTGAAAAGGCGCATAGGTTCCCGCCACGTGAACACAGAAGTCTGCACCACTGAAGGGCAACACAACGCATAGCAAAGGGCAGGTTTGCACTGCTTCTTCGTTCCAAAATTCAGCTTCCTGAAGCGCTGCTGGTATGAGAAGCCTGCAAGTCCAGCCATTAGCAGCAGCCTACGTTGGCTTGATGGTTGGTTTCTGAAGCCTCCAGTGAAGTTCCTTCTATATCTGTAATGAGGAAACAGAGAAAGGATCAGATTAATCCCTTCTGAGCATCACTTTCCAGGAATCTAACAACTATCAATGTCTCATTTACAGTTTTCCAGAAATTCTTGCACAGCCTTGCAGAGAAAATGTTATACAGACAGCTTCTGTGCTTTCAGCATTAAGTCTCCATGACAAATGGAATTTGGTTTTCATATCCACCACTCTTAACATGATAAAAATTTCGAAGGGTAGCTGTGTTGGTCGGCAGTAAAACAGCTACATTTGAGTCCGGTAGCATCTTAGAGACCAACAAGAGTTTCAGGGTACAAGCTTTGGAGAGTCCAAAGGGAACTTTGACTCTCAAATGCTTATACTGTAAAGCTCTTGTTGGTCAATAAGGTACTACTAGACTTGAATCAAACATGATCAAAGTTTTTTTTAAGCTGATGATTACTAAACATACTGATAAGGTTTCCTGCACCAATCTGTGCCATGCGGCTGTTGCTCTTCTCCAGTTCCATCAGCATGGACTTTTCAAAGGCCAAGGCAGCAACTCTGGAAAAAAACTCCCTGACATTTTCCCCTGAAGAAACGGGGGGGGGAGAGAGAGAGAGGAAGAGAGAGAACTTGAGTGACAACTCACTTGAGTGATATACAAGGCCACACGTGTGCTGCATATGGAGAACCTGTCAAATCTGGCCAATATCTTTCCTTCTAAAAAGGTGAGAGCATGTACTTTGAGCATCCTTCCTAAAAAATATAAGGTTTCAAATTTACTGGGGTAGAACCTTCTGGCACATCTTGGAGTAAGACCAGCTAGAACCAAAGCATGTACGCAGTTGAAAATGATCAAATGCTGAGTACAGCTACAAAAGAAAACTGCTTTTCCTAACACATACGCAGACAATCTCATAGGCAATATGACATGTTAACTCCTGGAGATGACACTCATCC
This sequence comes from Gekko japonicus, assembly GCF_001447785.1. Lineage (NCBI taxonomy): Eukaryota > Metazoa > Chordata > Lepidosauria > Squamata > Gekkonidae > Gekko > Gekko japonicus. Next base: position 540,129 of record NW_015169777.1, read on the forward strand.
CTTGCCATTTTGCCCACACTCTGCCATACTTCAATGAGCTCAACTAACCTGTTTTGGCTGAAACTGACCAGTACTCAGCCTGCATCTCATTGGCATAGTGAATGGCATCCAGTTCTGTCCGCTCACATGCAGCAGTGGACTGAAAATAAAACAAAACACCAGGAATTGCTTACTCTGCAAATTATATTGCTTGTGTGTTTTCTCCCCTACACAACCTCAAGCTTTTTATCTGAGGCAGGGGTTCAGAAGCTACTGAGCAAGGTCATTGTAGGCATCCTAGCATACAATGGGGCAATGCCTCAAGGAGATTTTTCATCAAGGACAGCAAAAAGGCAAAGCTTGAGAACTCTTCAATAGCCCACGGACTCTATGTACTTATTCGCTCGCCGCATGAAGGAAAGTTCCTAAAAGCAAGATGCAGTCCTCAAGGCCATCTCTCCAATAAGATCCCACTTGACAAAGGAGTTAAGCAGGGCTGTATCCTGGCTCCTCTACTTTTTAGCTCTTGTATCAACTCCTTGGTGCAACACCTAAGAAATCCAACCTTCCATTCTCCAAAGCTTGTTGATAAAATGATTCCTGCCTTACTGTATGCAGACAATACTTTCATCCTATCTTATTCACAAGTGGGCATTAGGAGAGCACTCCATGCCTTCACCTCGTACTGAAAAGAGGAGCACCTTGTGATAGACTACCAAAAAACAAAAGCCCTCATCTTTACCAAAAAACATCAGATCCATAGATGGCAAATAGAGGGCCACAACACTGAAAAAACAAAAACCATTAAATATCTTGGTATAGTCTTACAGTCATCTGGACACTGGAGAGCTCAGACACTGCATGCTGCAGAGACTCTGTCATTCTAGTAATCTACTTCACAAAAGGAGCCTCCTTTATCCCTGCAGCAATCAAGGTCTTCCAAGGAAAGGTTGTCACCCAGCTCTTATACGGTTCCCAGCTCTGTATTTACAAAGAAAGGTGCTCGCTGGAAGCAATACAATCCAAGTTCCTATGAACAATCCTTGGAGTCCTGTGATGTATTCTGAATGCCCTTCTTAGACTAGAGGCTGGGCTGATCCCCTTAAGAGACTCGCGTCCACCTACTGGTTAAAACTCATCTTCAATCCAGTGGGTCTACTACCCTTGATCCTTGCTGATAGCCACCATTCAATCTGTCAAAGAGCAACTGAGGGGAAATTCCAGAGGCACAGCCTCTCCCCCCAAGTCTTACTGCATCTTGGGTACCAAAAGGCAAAAGAAATAATTAAACGGTGGTTCTTGGATCATGCCCTACAATCAGATAGGGCACAGATACAGAAATATTCAATTGTACTGCAGTATGCCAAATGCTTTCAACCAGCAGATTATCTTAGATCCTTTGAGATCTCCAAATATCAGAGAATTTTTACCCTGGCATGCTTTAATGCCTTACCTTCTGCCCTCCTGGACAGCACATACCATCGTGTCCCACTCCCTCAACAGCTCTATCCATGCCATATAGGGAAAGTAGAGTCTATTGAACATGCTCTGCCGCACTACTCATTCTATGATGTCTGATATCAATATATCGCTCCAACATTGTCAACTTTACCAGGAAGATCTGAACAACTTGATGTCTCTCTCCTTCTTGCAGACTCTTCCCAGAACATAACTAATAAAGTTGCCAAATTTTGCCTTTGGGCATGTGGGATATGCAAGAAGCTGACTGAGTCTCAATGATTTTACCTCTCTATCGGAGGAGGGCATAATTTTCTCTGTCCCCCCACAATCCATGCTCACTGTTTTGTGCTTTTTTATCTTTTTGTTTTCTACTATTACTGCTGACTTTCCGGTGCTGATCTTGTATTGAAATAAATAACTAATTAAAATCAAGGACAGTAACTTCATAATAACCATTTTCCTCCTCCCGACATATGGCCAGGTATGCCAGGAAGAGGGAAAAGGCTACTCTGAAGTTCCTGTCCTGGATAAGACTGCTGCAAATCATTCAGCACTTCTAAACCAAGGACTCCCATAGAAAGTATGGACTTAGGATGTGAAAAGGATTCAGGAGAGGTCTTCCCTCTTCTTACTGGGATATTTGCTGGTAGGTATTCAGTCTTGCTACTGGTCTTTGCTGGCAAAAGGACTTGGAGCCAAACAAAAACTGCAGCACCCTTTGCCACTGATCAGAGTATTTTGCACCCTGTGTGAGTGACTCTGGGTACCTGAAGGCTTTTGAAGCACGATTAGGCACCCAGTCCTATCAGTCTGAACTGTGAGCACACCTCCCAGCACAGTTTTCACCTTTAACTCCAGCTGACTCTTTGTAAACATCCTAGTAATGGAGAAATTATGATGAACCTTTTCTAACCCCTATCGTGCAGCAGGACCAACTATCTACCAGCCATCTCAGAACCAGTGCGACACAGCAATGAGACTAGGACTGAGGAGACCTGAGTTGAAATCTCTATAGATATGACACTCACCTTGGACCTCTTTTGGCCTAACTTACATCCCAGGGCTGAAGTGAAGATGAACGAGAGAGGGAAGAATGATATGTGTTGCCCTGAGCTCCTTGGAAGAAGAGTAGCTTACAATACGACAGACAGCAGGTGACATACGGAAGAGATAAAGGAATTGTATTTAGGTGCTGTACAGGCATAAGTACAGGAACTACTTTTTCAAGCAGCACCATTGGTTTGATGAGCTACCTACCACTAGATCTTTTTTTGTTCCAACTAGAAAGATGAAGCTGGACCCTGGTTCATTCTCCCTCAGTGCATCCTGAAGCCACTGTCTGAAACACAAAATGAAGAGAAATAGTATGCTTTCAAATGTCATAAAAGAAGATGCAGGATCAGCCCATTGTAGAGACATCTGTTTGGAAACAGGGAAGGCACAGACAGGCCCAAGAGCAGGTCATTACAATTCTTTACACTTATGTGCAGGAAAAGGCACCCCTGTTGTAGAAGTAGCAGCAAACTGTGTGGAGGTGGGTGGGGATGCATATGCACACCCCATTCCTGCCTCAGTGTCATGTCGGTACAGAAGTGCTCACACACTAACAATCATGCCAAGCCGCAGCTACCCCTGGCATCCAGGCAACCCCCCCCCCTTTCCCCCTTCATGGCTTAGCTGCAGTTAAAAGGACACTATGACTCTCAACAGTAAAATAAAAAAGGCCAGTCAAAGGGATGGTGGGGGAATACAGAACTTAGCTGAGCCATTCTGAACAGACTCCTCAGACTGGTTGTGGGTGAAGCTTCCACATGGATGTCTCGCTTACAGCTACCCAGAGCTTCTTCCTGAGAGCTGGATCAAAGGAAAACCTTCTTTGATCCAGCTCAAATGAGAAAGCCCAGGAGCCCCAAAAGTTGTGCTTGGAAAAAACATGACAGCATGTGGAAGATTTTAAAAAAATGCAGGGGCATCCAGACATCCACACAGGGAAATATCCCCATGTGGAAACAGCTCCTATAGCACATTACCCCAGAAAGAAGCCATACATTTTTTTCACATGTCCAACAGAGAAAGGAGCTGATCTTTTGCCTGATCATGACACCCCATGGTCTGGGTGAGGAGGGACACCTGAGGCCAAGTGAAAAATGCTTCCCTGTAAAGGGCTCTCTCATGTGCAGAACCATTTCAGCTACACTGCAAGCTAACTGCAAGGCAGAACTGAGATGTAATGAATTAATTTACAATATCTGTATCAATATTATAAATCTAATAAATAACGACACAGATATCCTGAGTTAATTTATTACATCTCCATTCCATCCTGTAGGCTCAATTTTTGTTCCAAATGTAGACACTGGGTTTGTACGGACCCCTGCTTCCAAGGGGATTACAGATGAGGTGGCAGAGACCCGAGGTGATGGAATGGGCTACAGTACTTCAAACTGCAGGTAGAGGACCACATTTTGGGATATTCTTTTTTCTTAAGAACTCCCTGCAAATATGGAACCTACACAGAATGAAAAAGGAGTGACACCATTCTCCCCGCTGAGCTACTTTTTGTTTGTCTGTTAAATTTATATCCCATTTTTTCCAACAGTCATCTCCCAAAGTGACTTATCATCTGCACACAGATTGTTATATAAAATAATGTTCAAAGCTTGAGTCTACCACCCCTGTTCTGAAGTGCTACAGTCCATTCTACCACCTCGTTCTCCTGCATGACTGAACCAGGTCTTAGTAATTAAGTACTACGGGGAAACAACGAAATAAAAATGACATTTCATAGTAGGGATGCTGTTATCTATACATGCATACAAACAACTGCTAGCATTTTCTCTAAAATTAGGTATGGAGGATGAGATGGCTGTATTGTTTGCCCTGAGACCTCCCTGTCTGCTATCGCTTTCGACATTGATAGTGGACCTTGGCTAGACTGGTGGCAAAAGGCTCTGTTAACTCATAATTTTTACTAGTGTAATCTACCAACAATTGTTAAGCTGACACATTTTGCCAAATTTATTCATTCCAAAACAGGATCTTGGAAAAATCCCCTATGGAATTGATCGTGGTGTGAAAATACAGTACAAAATAGAAAGAGGATATAAGAGAAATTAAGTAATCAAATTAAAAGAACAAGAGGAAGGGGCACGGGGTACAGGAAATTAAAAGCACAAGGAAAGCAATTGGCAGATGAACACACACCATATGCTCTTTCCTTTTCAAAAATACTGTTTTATACTGTGGTCCCCTTGGAGATGTTCTTCCTGCCCACCAAAACTAGGGAATGATTCAGCCAATCATTCCCATTTCAGGGGGGTGGGAAGAAAGCCCTGGAGCGTTGAGATTGTCTTTGGCGTAAAGCAGCAGCACTGATAAAGCAACAAGGCCAAGTTTAAAAAACAACAACCAGGTAATATCAGAGGCTAAGAGGAAGCAATGAGGATGATAATGTGTAAAGACAACAGAAGCACAGAGGGACCATCTGCTGCAGCTCTGACATTTATGTCAGTGGAGTTACTGCTGGGTTACAAGAGGATGAACAGATGGGAATCAGAGCCATACACTTTTAACTAGCACAGCTCATACCTTGTACACCTTCCTCTGTACTGCACATGTAGCAGAGCACGAAGGAATAGCTTTACTGCAGACAACAGTGGAGACAAAACAGCCAACCCAGCAAGCCTCAGCTGCCATCTTCTTAAACCCTATTGGAGCCATTAGGTACCATACCTTTAGAGACTTCCCTTGCTTGAAAGCGAGTCGAGTCCGACTCTAGGGTTGCGGTACTCATCTCCGTTTCAAAGCCGAAGAGCCAGCGCTGTCCGAAGACGTTTCCGTGGTTATGTGACCAGCATGACTAAACACCAAGGCGCACGGAATGCTGTTACCTTCCCACCAAAGTGGTACCTATTTATCTCCTTGCAATTTCTTGCTTTCGAACTGCTAGGTTGGCAGGAGCTGGAACTAGAGACGGGAGCTCACTCCAGCATGCAGCACACTTAGGTCTCGAACTGCTGAACTACCGACCTTCCACAGCCTGCAGTTCAGCGTCTTAACCACTTGAGCCACTGCTTTAGAGGTACACATTTTTGGGACACCATAGCTTGACATTGCATCCTTTCTTGTTTTGTACCTAATGAATCCCAGTTCAACTTTATGAGAGCTTTACATAAAAAGCTGTTGCAAACAAAATTTGCTGACTTACTTGGTATGATCCAAAGTCTGGATATCAGCCAAATCAAAGACCGTTATAATAACTGCAATGCAAACACAGGAAAATATAAAAGCTCGATGAAACAGCAGAATGCGAGTCTTTCTAGTTTCATTACACAGAAGTTAAAGGCTAAAGAATAGGAGGAATAAGTGAGAATGAAGGGATCACCCTGGAAGCAGCTCTCTACTTACTCTCTGCTCCTCTGTAGTAAGCAGATGCGATGCACTTGAACTTTTCTTGACCTGCTGTGTCCCATCTGGGCAAGGTAAAATAAGGAAAGTCAGATCAGTCCAAATGAGCACAACTTTAACAAACCTGATGAAGCTAGAGATGGCAACACATTGAAGAACAATGTGGCATGTTACTGCTTCATCAGAGAGTCTCTCTCTTTCATTAAAAAACATTCAATTCTCTAGTTATTGTTCTTTTTAAAAAACAAAAACTAGTCCCATGGCACATCCAAGACTGAGCTTCCCTATATCTGAAGAAGCAGGCTCTGGCCCATAAAAGCTTACACTACAACATATTTACCTGTTTTGGAGATGCCACAGGACCCTGTGCTATTTTTCTACAACAGACTGATGCAGCTTTCTTAAACAATTGTCATCAATATGGCCAGGAATACAGGGCAAGAATTACTAGACTTGACCAAAAAGACCATGGAAGATGCTCCTGCACACCAGAAACAGAACTGGTCTAGCTTCCCAGCTAAGCATGCTGTGATAGACTGTACTTTTTAAAAGCTTAGAAGTGCTGTACAAACAGCTGAAGGACTGTGAACGGTAAATTCTTTACAGAAACAGAGAGCTTTGAGTGACAGGCTGCTACAAGCAATCTTATTGGTTAGCATTAGGGGTGGGCACAAACCGGAAAAAATGGAGGCTCGTGGAGGTTCGTAGTTTTCATGAAGCACAAACTTCCACAAACGTCTCCATTGCACAAACTAGTTCGTGCTCTGGGAAGTTTGTGGGGCCACAGCCCCAACCAGAAGTGAGCTCATATAAGGGCATATAAGGCCTATAAAAGCCTTCAGAGCTCACTCTGGGAGGTCAATCAAGTTGGGCTGCCCGACTCAACTGAGCTCCAAGAGTGATCATTCTTGGATCTCAGTTGGCTGGCCCAACCCAGATGCCTTCAGAGTTCACTTACGGTTGGGTGACCCAACCCAGAAGTAAGCTCCTCCCCATTGCCTGGGGAGTTGATTGATCAGTGCAAGGCTGTTTGGCCCAATGAAGTGCCATGACTTTCCAAAACAAAACATAGCAAGTTGTGGATCGCTTCATTAATGAAGCAATCGCCAGAGGTGGCTGTTCATGACACATGAAGTGGCATGAGTCGTGATGACTTTCGCTTTGTGTGCTGCTTCATGCCCATCCCTAGTTAGCATCAGCTGAGCAGAGAAAGTCTTGAGAGAGCTGCATGCTGAGAAGAGGGTCAGTCAGATTTCTCCCTTGACTGGATGCAGTCTGATTTCAGCCTTAGCTGAGAGCAGTTTAACACAGACAGAGAACTAGGGGAAAGTTGGCAAGGAAGTTTGGGAAGTAGGCAAAGACTCCCATTCAGGCCAAGAAAAGGGGATATATCTTCTAAAAAGAGAAGAAAGTTCTCTACCCAGTCAAACAGGGAGTTAGCTCTGAAGAGTACAAAGATCCCTGGTCTGGTGTGGTTAGAAACTGCCTTTAGAAACCTTAAGAGTCAGTTGAAAACTCAAGATGAGTACTGGTGTTTCAAGAGAAAGGGTTTGGGTACTGCAAAGAGTCAGGGAATACTCAAATAAAATGTACTGAAGTGTTTGGAGAAAACACTGGAACAAAAGCCTTTCAACATAAAGATAAAGCCTTTCAACATAAACATAGTGTAACTGTGAATAGCTTAAGAAACTCTCATTAGCCTGATATATAAGAATTAAAGTCTGTGCATGTACTGGTTTTACCTCAGAAATTTCAAGCCCTGATTTCACCTGACCTTTTCCCTCTATGTTAAATAAAATATTTAATTATTTTTGAATTTCAAAATGCTTTGAGAGTGCGATTTAAGTTCTTTAAGTTAAAGTGGGCTCCTGATCCTTCCCTCAGGTTCCTGGGCTGAGTTAACAGCCAGATTATCATACTGTGACAGTGTGGCACAGCCAAAGTTCTTCAGCAAAGAAGAAAACACATTACTAGGGCAGCTCAGTCAGTAAAGGGATATAAATCTTAATAAATAAATATAAATAAATAAATGAGGGAGGGAAAATCTTGCCTTTGAGGGAGGGAAGTGTATGGGGCTATAATACATGCCAAAAAGGGAGTTTAGAGATCCAGAATAGAAATATCTGAATAGGGTTGTCGACAATTTAAATAACGTCTAGTTATGAGTTAATTAATTGATGTAACAGGCACAAATGCCTGAATAGGGCTGCCAACAATTTAAATAATATTTAGTTATGAGTTAATTAAGTGATTGAATTGAACGGTATTTCCATATCACAATCAATCAATATGGGTCTCTTTGAAACCATTAAACTGTAATGCACATACCTCTAAGGATATTTTTAGCATTGTCCAGACCAGAGATGGGTCTGAGTAAAGGAGCCTGAAGAAAGTATATATGGAATATGAAGAGGAATGTGGGACAAACAAGAAGAAGAAGAGAAGAAGAGATTGGATTTATACCCCGCCCTTCACTACCCAAAGGAGTCTCAGAGCGGCTTACAAATTCCTTTCCCTTCCCCTCCCCACAACAGACACCCTGTGAGGTAGGTGAGGCTGGCAGAAGAGCTAAAGTAAAGAGGAGGAGAGCAGACAGAAGGAGGGGATGATCTGAGTATAAACAAGCTCAGGAAAGTCAGGACTGAGAAGCAGTGTGGGCACAGAACTGACTTTCACACACAAAATGCCTCCATTTCATTACAGGAGCACTGGATGCAATTCCATATAATAGCTGTATGGGTTACCATCCCGTAATGAAAACTTTTAACTATTAAAGAATCAATATTTGTTCTATTATTTTCCCCATGTTCACAGACAGTAATTGTTTTAACTGTGTCAATTCCGATAATATAAAATACTGCTTAAGTATTCCCTGCCGTCCAGAGACCGATGGCTGCTCTGCTCTTCATGTCCAAACACAGAAACCTGTTTGTATGTCAAGGAAACCATGTTAAAGATGTCCTTTGTTCTCTAACAAGTGGTGGCTTTTCTTCAATATTGTCTTCTTTGTGCCTATCATAGCTCATTAGAACAAAAACAGCGTAAGAAATGCTACAGCACACACTGCAATTCTTAACATTGGAAATAATATATTGCCTACAGTATTTTTCTCTTCAATACTTGGTTGCTGTAATTGTTTTTATTAACATCAGATACCCTAAGGCTGTGATCTTAGGCATGTTTACTTCAGAACAAGTCCCACTGAATTCAGTGGAATTTAATTCCAAGAAGGCAAGCACAGAATTTGGTTGTACAGCTTATAGCCCTAAGAAAGAGGATTTATAACTGGAAAAGTCAATTGCCCCATATGAATAATGTTGGCTAAGGCTGAAACTAGACTTCTTGGTAAGAAATTCATGAACCTGCAGGGTACCCCAAATTGTACCATGGCCACAGCACTGGAGGAAGGATTTAACCCCTTTCCCCCTACACTACTTTATCAATGTAAACACTGCCGTCCCCCAATTGTACTGCCTTGGCAGGGGGAAATTAATAGGTGCTGGATGTGGGGGGGGCTTTCCTCCCATGAGGCAAATAGCAGATTCAGGAGGAGTAATATAAATTGGAAAGCTGGTGTTTGGATGGCAAGGGGTTCAAAATGCCTTCCCCAAAACTACAGCCTCAATCTCATCTTGCCTCTCCCATCAGTTGCTATTAACAATTGTTTTAAAAAATTGGACATCCCATCACAAATCCCCTACTATCATATTTAGTTTTGTCCAAACATGTCAGCTAGAGGTGATATTCAATTTCAATTCAAAACCTTTATTGGCATCGATCAGAATCATAAACAGCCACCCTAGAGGTGATATTATATACCACTAGGTAAAGCTTGATCTGGTTCTATCAGAAGTTCTATGTAAAAAAGAAAAAAGAGGTAGCAAGCACTGTTTGCATTCCAACTTACATTTGGAGACTATATGGAACTCCAGCTATCTCAAAACGTTCAATTTCAAAATCCACTCCAATGGTTGCCTTGTAATCACGGTCAAACACATCCTTACAAAACCTGCAATGGAAAAAAGTGGTGACTTGGATAGCTCAGGCAAGCCCGATCTCAGAAGCTAAGCAGAGCTGACCCTGTCAAGTATTTGGATGGGAGACCTCCAGAGAATACCAGGGCTGGAAGGCCAGAGGCAGGCTATCAAGCCACTTCTCTGAATGTTCTCCATGCCCCAGTAGGACTCTCTAGAGGTCGCCATGACTTCCAGGCACGGGCGCTCACACACCCACACACACAAATGCAAAAGTACCCCAAATTTTTTTTTTAGAAAGTTGAGGTGCAGGGGGAAACAGGGTAGAAAGATTGATCCATTGAAGAGGAGGAGGAGATTGGATTTATACCCCACCCTTCACTACTCAAAGGAGTCTAAGAGCAGCTTACAATCCCTTTCCCTTCCCCTCCCCACAACAGGCACCCTGTGAGGTAGGTGGGGCTGAGAGAGCTCTGTCGAGAACTGCCCATGAAAGAACAGCTCTGAAAGAACTTGTGAGTGTTCCAAGGTCACACCAGCAGCTACATGTGGAGCCGTAGGAAATCAAACCCAGTTCTCCCAAATTAGAGTCCATGCTCCTAACACTACACCAAACTGATATTTTGCTAGAGATGTATAAAGAAGGAGGAAGAGAGAAATTTTCTTATCTAGGACTTGCTTATTCTTGTTGATTGAAATAAATCTTGGAAGCTACAGTATAGGCAATGGTACCAGTGCAGAAAATATTCATACCTTACACTGACTACTATCCATGGCCCAAAATTACATGCAATATTTCAAAAATCAGGAATTGAATTTCAAAAATCTGACAGAAGACTGATATCAAATCCTGAAGCAGAGAATTGAGGGAGGATCCACTATGGAAGAAGGAAGCAAATTTAGATCACTTCAGCATTAGCTACAATTCTGCCTGGCTAGCAAATAAAATTTAATTTTCTCAATACAGTATCAGCTACTGAAGCTGACATTAGGATCTTTTAAAAGTTCCTGACTCTCCTTCTTACTTCACTGACTACTGTGTGGTCTCAAGTCACATGCACTGTGGCCTTTTGTTGTTGTGGGACAGGATGCTGTGTGGTGTACTCTAGATTAGAGATTAGAGATGTGACCATCTTACTAACTATACATGAGGGGTTATCTGGAAAAGCCTTGTACCATCTTTATGAAGGACAGTTCTCCACGAGGATGTCAACAATTTGACTGTGAGTTTATAGCACCATAAACTAGTCAACTGAAGGGGCTTATAAAACTGCAAAACACAGTTTTGACAGACCCCTGGGCTAGGAGTTAATATTCACTGTACCTGTTGATGAGACTTGTTTTTCCAACATACAGGTCTCCCACCACAACCACTTTGGATATTTTTAACCTGTGAACACATTTTCACATTAGGCTAAGATTAAGTGTAGTAACCAGAATAATAACCTCTCCTCTATTTCTTTCTTTCTTTCTCTTGCTTGGGTCCTTAGTGATCCCTCCTCCTCAATTCCTTCCACATATACTACAGCTGACTCTTTATTCTCCTTGTTCTTGCCACCCCCATCTCCTTCCCCCATCCTCACAGTGGAATGTGGAGGATACCAGAAAGGCCATCACTAGAGGCTGTAACAGTAACATGAGCCATCCACAGTGAAGAATATGTGTATCATACATGCTCAAGGAAACTAGATCTAGGGTTTCCACACAGGGTGGTTTCCACACAGGGACAGGCTTCTACAGTTTTCTCTGTTGCTACTGTAGCTGCTGAAACAGCATAGCAGCAACAGGACTTCCACAGGTTCCCCTGTACTTTCCTTGTCCCAGTCCCTTGGCAGTAGCCATCCCCCCTCCCCTAGGCCATGAAAAATAGGCAATTGAATATTGTCATATTGATGTAACTTTATAACAATATGCATAAGCAGTTCTCTGAATTCCCAGCTTTCACTTTAAAGAACAGTAAGTCTCCAGCCTCTTTCCTTGTGGAGAAATAAGGGGAAAGACGTGTCTCCACAACAAAAGGGGCTAGACACTTTTTTAAATGAAAGCTGGAAATTCAGAGAACCTGTTTAAAATACTGTTATAACATTATATTGATATAACAGTACTGAGCTACCAGTTTTAACAAATGAAACATCCCTCCCTGGTTAGGGTTACCAACCTCCAGGTGGTGAATGGAGGCCTCCTGGGATGACAACTGATCTCCAGGCGACAGAGATCAGGTCACCTGGAGAAAATGGGCACTTTGGAAGGTGGACTCTATTGCATTATACCCTATTGAATTCCTTCCTCTCCCCAAACCCCACTCTTCTCAGGCTTCATCCCCAAAATCTCCAGGTATTTCTCAAGCCAAAGCTGACAACCCTACTCCTGGTAGCAAGGGAAGGAAATGGCCACCAAAGGGACAGGATCAGGGGAAATAGCTGCCATGTGAGCAGGAAAATCTGAACTTTCTGATCCACACGGCAACAATCCAGGCTTTGCTGGAATCTGTCCCAAAATTTCACAGGAAAGCAGGTTTGAGAAAACCTGGGGAAACCAGGAGGTGCACAAATGTACTATGATGCTATAGGGAATGTGAAAAAAATGCTTCCCAACACCACTGGACTCTGGGCATATAACCCATGTGGAAATGGCCAATATCTGGAACAGCCGTTTGGCCATAATGAAACAGCCTTTGAAGTCTATAACCCTCGGATCAAAAACAGCCTGGGACAAACCATACCGCCTTCTCCTCCCAGGAAGAGAACAAGGACTTCCCATGCTTTCATTCAGCCAATGCTAGCTCTTGGACTGTATTTTCAAACCCAGGTATGACTATGTACTATGCTTTTGTTGTTCATACTCTGTTTTCATAAGGTACTTCCACCTTTGCTCTGCAGGTAATTGCAGTCCAGGTTTCCATTTTTACTGGTGTAATTTGTTTTCTCATCAGAAATTTAGAATTGGTATTGATTTCAGTGAGTTCATAGAGGAAAGTGATAGACAAAAATGCAAACACCTGCCTGTTCACCTCTGGCTGTCGAAGAGGTCAAATATCAGGGATTCACTTCAACCAGGCTTGTTTAAGAAAAAAATGCCAGTTGATAGTACTCCATATCTGCCACCTTAACTTGGGGCAAAATGAGATAGCAAAGTACAAAACAGACAGCTTTAACCCATGAGGAATAATTCACTGGGCAGTTCTCTGAAATTAAGGAGAACTGTACAATAGGAATAAGGATTGAATCTCAGGTGGATTTTGTCCCCATGTGAAGTAGAGAAAGAGCTGGGGTACCATGTCAGTCTTTTATCCTAAAGCCAATGTGGGGCCTCTGAATATGTTGTTGCAATGGGTGATCTATTTAGAAAGGCAACTGAGCCTTTGGATTAGCAGTGACATCAAACCTGGCTGACTTTCTCAATATTTATAGAAAGTGGCACTGAATCAGCTTGTTAGAAATGGGAGAGTTTGCAAAATGTGATTGAATGCCTGAACACAAGACAGAAACTACTATCAGGTCCCTGCCACACAGCAGGGAAAACACCGGCCAAAGTGCGGCTAAATAGAGCCGCACCAAAATAGAGACGCCGCGGCGGGATCCCACAGATCCCCTGAGCCACGGCGCCGTTGCTCCCTGGCACGATCAGATGCCGGGGAGGAAGACACGGTCGGGAGGGGGAGGCTGCCGAACTGCGCATGTGTGAGCATGCGCAGTTCGGCCAGGAGCCGGGGATGCGCCGGCAAAAGGACGCGCCAGCGATCCCACGGCCGGCCTTGATGCGGACTTCCCGGATGAACCACCTCAGTAGGTGGTTCATTTTTGCTGCGGGGTTTTCGGCGGAAGGGCCGGATCAGGAACGGGCGCGCAACGCTTCCCAAATGTTGCGGTGGGATCGCGCCCATTTGCTGCGGCCCTATCCGGCTCTCTCCCAGCCCAAAACCTCTTGTGTGACCGGGGCCTCAGTTGGCTGAAATACCAGGAAGATAAGGATTTCCCTCTTTGGGAATCTGATGTAGGGCAACAGATCTACTTCCCTATAAGCCTTTATTCTTTGTCTCCACCTGTGCTCTACTTGTAGATTTGTAAATACAACACATATTTAAAAATAAGACTCCAGTGTTACCTCCTCAAAAACCCAACTAGTGCTATCCCTGGAACTCCTCACCACGTGAGGAAGTAGGGAGCACACTGCAGTAGATTTTAGAATGCAAATGTTGATTTGTCCTTGAAGTAAAACTCACCCGACAGCACCAGTGTTCCGTCGCTGACAGGCGCTCCCCACCTGGGTGTGGAAGTGATCTTTGAACTGCAGGCAGGCCTCAGGTGTGTACCACTGCAGAAACAAAGAGAGTAGGTGCTTGTCTCTATACAGGATGGTGTATAGGACTTCCAGGTGCTCCCCCAGCTCAGTCATAAGGGCCTCTTTGCCAGGCCTGAAGCACAATTTTATAATGGGTCTGTTTAAGAGAACAGCCCAAGTTGGTAAGGAAATGAACAAAAGTTAAAAGTTCACTTACTTTTGGGAAGTGGGAGATTATTCTGTCTCTGCTCACTGGTGGTACAACATGCAGTAAAGTGGTCTTCATTGCCCAAATTCAGTCTATCCTACAAAGTATGAAACATCTAACAGTTTCCAACTGCCATCCATAAACCCACCAGATTAAGGGCACCATTTTTTTTTTGCTGAAGACTAGAATAAAATTCTAATAAAAAAGACATCAGACAGTAACTGTGGAGGTCACAGAGAAAGAATAAAACAATAATCATACTTCACATTTATGTTTTAGAGCAGTGGTTCTCAAACTTTAGCAGCCCATGGACTAGGGTTGCCAGATCCCCACTGGCCACCAATGAGGGGGGGGGGTTGTAGGGTTGCCATCTCCAAGATGGGAAACTCCTGAAGATTTGGTGGTAGAGTCTGGGGAGGACAGGGACATCAGTGGGATACAATGCCATAAAGTCCACCCTTCAAAGGATCCTTTTTCTCCAGGATAACTGTTCTCTGTAGTCTAGAGAGGAGTTGTAATTCCAGGGAATCCCCAGGTTCCATCTGGAGGCTAGCATCCCTAATATGAACCTCCACATTGATTTAAAAAATTTGGCAACCCTAAGCCCTCCCCTCCTGCCCTGCTGGTTCTTACTATGTGCCAAATAACTCCTTCTCAAAGTACACAGGACAAACCACAAATGCCCCATGTAGGCTTCCATCTCCAAAACAATACAGTGACAGCTATATCAGCTATACTTTGAAAGCAAGTATAAGTAAAATGTTTATATTGTCTGTAAATGGCCTACAAGTTCAGGCCACACAGGTGGCCAAGTCTGCAAATAACATCCCAAGTTTTATTCTGACTCAGCTCTTCAGTACGTAGGACTTTACAAGTAAGGCAGCAATAAAGAAGAACAGGCTGCGGTCACACGGAGCATTAGCCACGCTACAGAGACGGAAGATAGGTGGATTTTCCAGGCGCGATCACATCGCCACATCTGGGAAGTGTAGCGCTCCCGTGGCTCACCTGAGGCTTCCCACCGAAGATGCGGTTTAAAAAACTAGTACCTCCGAGGTACTAGTTTCCGGAAACCGCGGGGAGGAGGAAGCGGCATTGGCCACAGGAGGAGGAGGAGCAGAAACGCAGGGGGGAGCAGCTGTCATGGCGGACCGGGGTGCCCTGCGGAGGGGGTGGCGAGGCCTAGTGGGGAGAGGCAGGCAGGCAGGTGGGCGGTGGCGGGGGCCATGGCGCTTCACTCCGGTGGGGGGGCTGGTTCTTGAAAGCGAGGCCGGGTTTCTCTGCTGTTGGGGCGGTGGCGGCAGGGGGGTGTCATTCCTGGCCATCAGCATCACCTCCCAGTTTTGACAGCAGAGGAGGAGGAGCACGCGTGTGGGTGGCTCTGCGAAGTGCCTTTCCAGACCTCCAGAGCGGAGCCGGGAGGATCTCCTGGACCACCACGGGGCGGGGGTGTCTGTCCCGTCGGCCACCTTGGCCCGGCCTCCAGTGCCGGCGGCCCGCGGAACCCAGTGCCCTTCCGCAGGGCCTGTCTGGGCCACGATGTCCCGCCGGCCATTCAGTAGTCCTGCTGCTGCCTAGCCATCTGATCGGCACCTCCCCCCTAACCACGGGACCTCCACGGGACGTCTGATCGCGCAACCGCACGTTATTTTGCCCGGGGGCAAACAGCCACGCGTCTCCCCCGCATTTTCCGGCCTGTGTGACCGGGGCCACAGTTGGTTTTTATACCCTGCTTTTCTTGACCCCAAGGAGTCTCAAAGAAGCTTACAATCACCTCCCCATCCTCTTCCCACAACAGGCACTCCGTGATGTAGGTGGGGCTAAGAGAGTTCTGAGAAACCTGTGACTGGCCCAAGGTCACCTGGCAGGCTTCACGGGGAGGAGTGGGGAATCAAAACCAGTTCTCCATATTAGAGTCTGCTGTTCTTAACCACTACATCACACTGGTTCTCTCTTTTTTATTGGTTAATAACTTCTAGATAGAGGACAGCTGAATGGGGGTAGGAAGGGGCCTGGAAACATTTTCAGAGCTACCCAGAGAATTAAAAAAAAGAAGAAGACTAGAGTCACACAAAACCTTGAAAGTCACAATTGGCTGTTACTGTCCACAGATTCAGAGCCCCATTTCTCTGTCTGTATGCTGAAATTCCTTGCACTGGAAAACAGAGAAAACTAGTTTCATTTTATACTGGAAATAACAAGGAATGGCTGCATTAAGACTGTACGACCTTGGTGCCACCCAACCCATTAGTGTTTGTATGGATGAGCTATTGGCTCCCACAACCAATCAGTTTATTTTCTGGACAGTGTTCTGAGGAGATCTGGAATCTAGGTGACTGTGGGCACTGCTCTACAATCTTTTTTGGGGGGGCGGGGAAGCAGACAACTATCCCCTTCCCTGAGAACAAGCCTCTGCCCTATTCCTAGAAAACCAAGAGGGTTCAGCTTTTATGGTAGCAAGACAGTCCTTACAAAGGGCTTGTGGATCTCCTTGATGACCTTCACAGATCCCCAGGGTTTTGTTCCTCTCCACTCAATTAGGGTTGGTCAAAAATATGGCTCTGACACCTGTAGCATCTGTATTATCAGGAAAAATCTCAATAGGATAGAACATAAAATGGCCTGTTATTATAGTTGAGGGTATCCAACCTCGTGTGCAATATATTAATGATTAAGGCAACTTATTGCTCCTGTAAAGAAAATCTGATTTTGGTTAGCAAGATCACACAATTACACTCAAACAAGCAATTCAAAGTCAAGTGGCTGCTCTGATTACCCAGTTCTAAATCAGTTTTCTTATAAGAAAAACCCCAGTCTGAGGGCTGAACTATATATTTCATTATCCTTGCATCATTGCTGGGCCCACCATGAAGACTTTGGAGCAGACGTGCCCAATGTGGAGCTGATATTCTGTGTTGACTTGTTCCAACAATCTGTGTAGATAGCAAAGGAACCATTTTTTTCAGTTACATGTGTGTATACCCCAAATTTCACCACCAAGACAGGTTTTCCTGCCGTATAATTTGTTGCAGGTTTTAAGGCAGAACTTGGCCTGTAAGTCATGTAAGGGTCAAATTTCCCACTTTGAATTGTGCTGTAAAAACCTGCCAGTATATCTGCTTTCCCTAACTTGTTCGTGCTTTTATTTCACGCAGAGGAAATTTGCAGTCTGTTGTTGAGGAGTCTTTCATTTCCTTTCGTAATAAAATACTGAGGTCTTTCTCCAATAAAAAGGTGCTTTTAGGTTGCTATAGTAAAGGTGAGTGGCATCTTAAACCCACAAAGCCACTGAAAGGGATATAGGAGTCTCCCCTTGTGAGGGCCTCATGCCAGAGTCAACATGCTGGATATCTATTCGGATTATTTTTTAACCTAGCCTAACCTCTTTATGCACAAAATGCCCAACTAAAAAACCTCATTCCCTCAGGCAAAGGGTTTTTAAAATGTGTTCTTCACAAGACAATATACATTCTTTTCCTTTGTTTAAAGGCAAATTCTTCCATGGAAACCCTCCTGTATCCGGACTGCATTTTGTGTAACAACTGTTGCAGGAACTTTAATCCAACCAGACAGCAGATAAAGGAAATACTTGTGATGTTAATTTTGTGTTCATTTTTAAACCAACCAAGGCAGGCAGATTTTCCATCCCAGGTGCCAAAACATTTCACCAAGAATGTTATTCACATTGGACAAAACATGGTAGAGAAATCAAATATACATTATTACCAGTGTGGGTCTTACATTTGTGTCAATTTAATCTACAGAAAAGCCAATTTAACCCTCACAAGAAGAGCACAAACCCTCATTCTGTAGCTCAGTTTTGCCAAAACGCTTGTTCGAAACAAAATAGCTGACTCACACTTAAGGAAGCCACAGGATACTGGAGTATGGGGTCTAACTTAAGCCCTTCTTTTACAGATCTAATACTTGCTGTTACATTTACAATCAGGATATTTCTCATTAGGATTCAGATTGTTCAGCAAAGAGGGAGAGAAACGACTCACCATGCAGCAGTTCGTGCAGCAGGTTCCTCGTCACATACACCACTCTGCCTGCTGCTGCGTGGCCATAGCAACCAGAGTGCAACTTTCAACACCTCCCTCCAAATAAGAAGGCGGAGCTCAAATGCAAAAAACAACTAACCAACCATTTGAGAGATCTTGCAGCCCTCTGAAACCTAGCCCTGTCAGAAAAACAGTCTACTACAGGGTGTTGCCATTTTACAGGATGTTGGCACTTGAAATGGACCATACTGATAATTTCAGACAGAAACATCAAATAACTCTGTTTTAAAAGAAAACAGACAAAATACTGAGCTCTGGGAGAAGGCAACACGTTTAATAGTTCTTCTCTACCCACAGTGGGTATCTTGCTGTCTACCTGCACCTGATCTTTACATTTATCCACCGCATCTAGTTAACGCCTGCTAAGGTATTCTGCCCTTCAGGTTTGGTCCCAGAAAGAGACTGGAATATTTTTTTTCCATGTTCTGTTAAGGGAAATGCCACATACAGGAGAGACAAAATTATATAGTTTCCTGTGGCAAAACCAGTAGCAACTGGCAAAAGTCATATTTTAGGCTCAAACTAGATGTGACATTGAGAGATCAGTTTAAAAGAGCTCTATTTTAAAACAGAACTCACTGAATTAGGATAAGAGAGTTTAATCTTTTCTTCTTGCACTGTTTTCCTGATCTTAAACTTCTTACCCACCCACTAAGAACTGCTTCACAGAGGAAAACAGAGGTTCAAAATAACACTTTAATCTGTTCATAGAGCAAGAAAATATTCCACCATCTCATCTGAATCAAACAGCTGTATTACTAGGCACTGTCATGTGAATGCAAAAAGGGCCATGTCAGTGGAGGAAAACAAATCTCAGTGGAACTACAGCTACTACGAGATATAGAATTGTCCACCCCTTGTAGACAATATGCAAGATGGGATTATTTCCTATTAAATTTAGTGATCAAGAACATGAACAGCTTTAAAAATTAATTTTACTATAATTTGTTTGCTGCTGGCTGTGGATTTTGATAACAAGGCCGCATCCATTTCTGTGCTTTATTTTAATCCATCTGACTTCCTTGACCCCTGCTTTTGTAAAATGCTTTTAAAATAACTTATTGTTACATGATGTCAGTGGAGTAAAAAATAGATGGTGTGTATAATCACACTGCTTATTTGTATTGGAGAAGAACCACCCTATAACAAAAGCCACTAAAGTTGCCAGCTTCACAACTGCCTGCATGAAAGCTTAGAATTTCTCCCAAATGAGGTCATAAGCGCCACAGAGGCATATGATTGCTGTTTGTCAAACAATCCAGTTTAAAACTCATTATAATGCTATGACTTTAGTAGGATGAAAAGGCAACAGTCTTGAGAGGGCTTTTCTAGTAGGATTCTGCCATAAAATTTGTAGTAGCGTAGCAACTAAGAATGCAAGCTCTCTTATGCACCCCCGTTATTTTGATGGGGCTCCTGCAAGAACTTGCTAGCAAATCGTGTCCTGAGTCTCCTTCATCTCCTTCTTTAAAGTCCCTCATCCATGGTCCAGTGACCGCCTTGCCTCACCTTGGTGGCAGGTCCACACTTGTTGTCACTTGTCACACACTAAGGCTGAGTCCACAAATGGTTGGATTTTTTTTACTATTGTTGCCCTATAGGAATCATTTGCAACAGGGTGCCCTGTCGACATAGAAAAATCTAGTTCTAGTGGCATATATTTCCTGTGCATTTTCCCTGTGTGTGCATCACTTTATTATACTCCTATGTAAATGTAATGAACTGCTTCCAGTTTAAGCCATAAGCATAATCTTTCTCCACGGTTGTGTTTCTCAGACACCACTCCTAAATACACTTACAAGGGAGTAAATCACATTGAACTCAATGCTTAGGATTGCACTGTGAGTGTGCAAAGCACTCTGCAACATTCATCTTGTTCGGCCTCAGCATGTGTGGTGCTAGGTGTCTTAATTATCGTATAGAGGGTGTAGTATAGCCAGGAGCTCCGATGATTGTCTAGCAGCCTGAAACTCTAGCTCTTTTTGTGGTGAGCCAGGTTTATTTTTTGGGCTGAGAAAACTGTGACTGACCCAAGGTAACCCAGCTAGCTTCAAGTGGAGGAGTGGGGAATTGAACCGGTCCACCACTCTTAACCACTACACCAGACTGCCTGGATGTCTTATTTAACCCAAATTAAGAGATTTCATCTGGACAAAACAGACTCCTGTGGGTCAGCTGAGGGCCAGTTCAGTTCCTTCTGGAGCAAAGCTTCCCTTAGACTTAACAAATGCTATTAAGGGAAGCCTGCTGGTGTATTCAGACAACCCTTTAGGCACACCCAGTAGCCAGGACCAGATGCTGATCTAAACGACGTCAGTTTATTCTCACAGAAAACACTAAAAATATAACTATGAACAATCGGGCAGTGTCCTTGCCCTTTCATCTGTGAATATATGCAAAACTGTTTTAACATTTATATAAATATAACTATATGTATAAATCTATATATCTGTCTGTCTATCTCACAATCTAACCTTTTTCTTACCGAATAGCCCCTCGTATGGTGAGGCCCTAAACTGTAGTTTACCCCTAGACTATCCATGAATCCGGCACTTTTAGCAACCGTGCAAGGGAAACACCACAAGACTGAGCAGCGCATACAGATCATAAATGCCGCTCTCTAGAAAAGGTCCCGGGGGGCCGCTCCTCAGAAACGTCCTGGCTCCACGAGGGTCGCCCACAGGCAATCGTCCCTGTCTCGAAGGGCGGCAGCAGCCAAGATGTAACGCCACAGCACGCCGCCCCTGCACAGCAGAACCGCCCGTGATGCCGGCGGCTTCACACCCCCCGGAGTCTCCAACTCTTCTTCAAGCTGCGTAAGGGAAGGAGCGAACAATCCAGGATCTTTCACTCAGCTTTGGAGGGATCCCGTACAAATGCCGCTCTACCGAGTCAGCCATCGCCATAGCTCCCTCCTCCTAGCGCCCAAGGGGAGAGGGAGGTCTTTGTCTGTTTCCCTCCCGCTCCGCCCCTTTAGCGCTCTCCAGTACGCCAATGTCGCAGCTTGCGCCGTATTCCGCTCTCCCCTGCTGTAGTTGCGGCCACTCAGGTACCGCAACCGCCGCTGGCGACTACGGAGTTTGCCTTCCGGTGGACTCAGGCTCTGCCACCGACTACGGCGTAACCAATATTCCCAGAAACCAGCGACCGCAGCGAGGGCGTCGCTGGCGCCTAGCAACCAGGGCGAGCGTCTGGGGCTCAACCATGTTGAGGGGCTCAACGCCTGACTGAGGAGCTCGGCTGTTTCTCCCGTCCCTCTTGAAAACAGGGTTCTTCCGCTATTGCTGTTTTGGTGGGTGCTTTTCTTTGTGGCCCAGATGATAATTTTCAGAGATTATTCTTTGTTCCGATTTTAACTTTTCCTCTGCCAATTCTCCTGTCTCCTACTTTCTCCCGAAAGCTTCTCCTTCACGACGTTATATATTTTTTTCCACATAGAATTGTTTTTTGGGGGGGTTGTTGGAAGATTCCTACTTTAAATTTAGACACACCCCCTCGTAGCACTCAAAACCCAAAACAGACACGTATCTTCTCGACACAAGTACCTTGCAGTTAAAGCAAAGGTGGTATGCGGGTGTGTCTGCCTTTCCCCAGTCCTCTCTCGATCCACTTTGCCGGAGGAGAGGAGGTTTTCACCAGTCAGCAACGCTCTTGAGTCTGTTGGTGCAATAGATTCCTTCCTTCCTGGGTTCATCTACAAGAATTACTGTCTTGAGTTTGATTGCAGGGGTAGAAAGAATTTGCAATGGCGCACCCCCGTATCTCATCAAAATTACCTCCTGATATCGATCCCACAAAAGCCCCTATTGCATTTGGCCGGAGGGCCCTTCCTAAACTCAAGGAGGAATTACAAGATCCTGACCTGCTGACCCGACAGCGGGCGCTGATGTCACTGTGTGATATGGTGCATGATCCGGAGAATGCATACCAAGCAATAAGTTTAGGTAAGAAATCACTGGTGCTACACCTGTCACTTTGACACTGTCACAGTAACCATTTGCATTGTCATAATGTCCCTGGAATGCTAGTGTAATATTCTCACAAACTGCATTGGATCAAATTGTACTGTGGTTGATACATTTCTGAATCCTGCTAAATGTAGATGTGTCACTCATTCAGATCAGGCTATAAAATGGTCTTCTGAAAATGGGAAAGTGTGTGGAGTTTAGGTGTGTGTGGAGGTGCCCCAAATATAATTTTATAAATGGATTCTGGACTGTGTAGGAAATTCCTAAATTAACAATTGTATTGATAGCTATGGGGGGGAGGTATTGGGGGCTTTACTGGTTTTAAATTGTAATGTTTCAGCTATGACTTGTAGGCTCCCCTGAGCCACATGGAAAAGCAGGACATAAATATTGAAATTAAGAAAATTCAGCAACATTTCTTATGTGTCTACTACATCCTTGATACTGGTGGGTTTGTGGACCTCTGTGTAATTTAGGACAGAGCAGAAAAAATCGTAGTACAATGCAGTTAAGTTCTCAGGCACCTTGGAAAGCTCAAATGGTTTATCTTCAGAGATGTACCAAAGGATGAGGTAACAGACATTTGGAAGTCTTGATGGTGTCAGATGTTATATAAATGATATTCTCACATGGGAAGAGCAACCAGGCACATAATGAGAGGTTGAAGCAAGTTCTAATTAGGTTTCTAGGAAAGAACCCGAGAATAAATGAAACTAGACTATTCATGCATGACAGCAATCCTGTAATCTTTAGGGACTTGTGGCAGGACATGCTCAGAACTCTGGATGTGTGCAAGAAAGGATGCACATATTCACAGGCTTTTAAGCCCAGTGCTTTGTTAACTACTGTTTTAACTACCAAACTTAACACAGTTTGACTATCCTATTTTTCAGGATTTCTAGATGACTTGAAAAAGCTGCTTTTAGATGACGATCAGACTGTGCGACAAAAAACAACAGAGGTTCTATATATAATGGCTACACATAATGTTGGCAGGTAGGTATTTGGTCTGAAGTTTATTGTGAACTCTTATAGAATAGATGTTTAGCTAAAGATTCACACAGTTACATTTGGCAACAAATTTTCTAGGTTCTAGAAATGAGTGTTTTATATGTTTACCTGAATGGGACACAGTGTTTTATGATGGGGGGGGTCCCCCAACCTTGTTGAACCTGCAGGCGCTCTTGGAATTTTGAGAAAAAGTAATAGGTGCCACCACAGAATGGTTGCCAGAGGGAAGGGCCAACAACAATATATTGGGAGAGTCCACAAAATATATTGGGACAGTTCTGTGCCAAGTGTCCCCCTCCAAACAAAGGTAACTGCCTCTAAATAGGTGTTCTCTGCAGATGCAACATATTTCCTAGGCTCTTTTGAAGCACCACGTGCTCCAAGGAGGCTGAGGAAAGCTGAGTTTAGCTCTTTTGTTTGGAATGTTGCTTGCTTTCAGTTTCCAAAGAAAGGTGAATGCTTGCTTTCTGCATCCCTACAAAGAGAGGTGACTAAGTCCAGAGATGTAAGGAAATCTATGTCCAAGTCATGAATACAGAAATATGATGCACAAACATTGGATAAGCTCAGTACTTTGCTAATAAGATAGCTGGTAGGGAGCTCACTAGAGAGTTTTGAGTGGGTCACTCCCCTTCTTGGCTTGGCCTACCCTGCAGGGGTTTTGTAAGGATAAAATGAGGGAGGGGAGAACCATGTACATTACTGTGAACATCTTAAGAGGAATGGTGGAACAAAAATGTGATTAATTACTTAAATGTGTACTTTCTGATTTTAGGTACAGTTTTATAAAACATAAAGTCATTCCAGCTCTAGCACAACTTTTGAATGATCCAGTTGACATCTGTCGGTGGAACATGCACTATGGATTGAAACTAATGTCCGAATTGTCTACAGGTATGACAGATTAAAATTCTCAGTATTAGTTAGCCAGAACCATTGATTGCTTTAATTTTACTGCTTGTCAATAATAGTAGTTTAAGTGTGCTGATGAAAGGCATTTGCAATGCACATGTAATTTGAGTATCCCTGGCATTTCGGTTTTCTCAGGGCATAAATAATTGTCATGTTATTGTCAAAAACATTTTTTACCTAGACCAAATCAGCTAAAGACAGTCTTCAACTTGCAGCTTGCCTTGTTTGAGACATTTGCAGCTGATGTATTTTCAGGCATGTTTCAGCATTTGTGGCTAATGTATGTCTGAAATTAATCATTTGATCTGTATGTGGAAGAAGGAAAGTGGAGGAGTCAGTAGAACATGCATTTTGACAGGGTATTGGACTAGTTTGCTTTGTCCAGTTGCCCCCCAAATTTTAAGAATGCATCTAATAATACAGACCAGGCCAATTCGAGGCATTTTGTCACCTCAAATTACCTCCCAAATACTGTGTCCAAGGTGGGCTCAAGAGGCTGCACAGTCTGGGAGGTGACAACAGGTGCAAGTCACACCTATATCACCTTCTTCCACTTTGCTGCCTTCCACCAGTTTGGTGCCCAAAGCAAGCATTTGGGTTGCATAGGCAATGAACCAGCCCTGACTACAGTGTTAAACTTTTAAAATTTGTTCCTTCTTCCTAGAGGACCCTAATTTTGGAGAAGGACTGGGAATAGAGATTTAATTCTTGGTATCTTCACTAATGGAGCTGCGGTGGCTCAAGTGGTTAAGACACTGAACTGCAGGCTGGAAGGTCAGTAGTTCAGCAGTTTGAGACCCGAGCACCGTCTGATGGAGTGAGCTCCCGTCTATGGTTCCAGCTTCTGCCAACCTAGCAGTTCAAAAACAAAAAATTGCAAGTAGATAAATAGGTACCGCTTCGGTGGGAAGGTAACAGTGTTCCATGTGCCTTGGCATTTAGTCATGCTGGCCACATGACCACAGAAACGTCTTTGGACAGCGCTGTCTCTTCAGCTTGGAAATGGAGATGAGCACCACAACCCTAGAGTCAGATTCGACTGTCTTTCGAGCAAGGGAAATCTTTACCTTTACCTATCTTCACTAATATACATTTCTCAGGAACTTCAGGGGAAGCCATGATAATTAAACTGGTATTTACAAGTTTGTAGTATAGATGTGCCCTGTGATGAGCCTGTTGGTCTATGGTTTTTTACAGCAGGTCTGTGGTGGACCTCAGTTTAAATATCTTTTATTTGTTTCTCTTGACATTCTCTGAGTTATCTGGCCTTCTGTTGTTTTTGTTGAACTGCTGTTTGCAAGATGGTTAAGATCATTAGCTATGAGCAGGGGGTCCCCAGTTTGAACCATAGCAGAGTTTGGGGCTGGCTGGCAAGCCACGAAATATCATCCATATCTGAAACAAAGGGGCAATGATACCTGCATATTTTATAGGGCTGTTAAAGGAATTATTGAATATGTAAGGCTACACATTTGAGTAGGTATGATATGATAAACCCTTCTTTGATTCTATTCATTTATTTGTTGCATGTTCCTATTATTTCTTGTTACCCTTTCCTATTCCTCACTCTGGGATCCCTTCACCCCAGTTCCACATTAAGGTTGTAAGTTATTTAGGGCAGGTTTGTTATTTTTGTAAAGCACTAAAAATGCCCCTGTAAAATAGCCAATCATAATGTATTTAGAAAATGTTTCTAATGTGGTAGAAAAAGCACAGTTGTCTCTTGGTGGTGGCAGGATATAAAATTTCTTTTAAAATTTCTGCATAAGGAACAGCTCCTAATTTACTCAGGGAATATTCTGTTTCTCCTTTGCTAATGAATATTTGAGGCCCCACAACGCTCCCTCTAAGCTGCGGAGCCTTGTGAGCATTGTACGGGCAACCAGGCTAATGCAAGCTTGAGATAAGCAGTAAGCATATAAAATGTGTTCATGTTTAAACTTTTACCAACATGACACCAGCAGGGACTTCTGTGTGACAGGCAGCTGGAGTGGAGAGCTGGTAGGCTTCACACTGCAAGTGTATGGTTAACAGCAATACATGTAGTAACATGCTGTAGTTTTCTATAATAAAGGCATTTTGTACCAATGGGAAACCAGCATCATTATTTACATTCATTATTCAAATATACTGAGTGCCAATTAAAAAGAGAGAAACAATATCAAGTTATGCAAGCTATTTCATAATTATCTTTCACAGAAGAAGTAATACAGGTATATTGTTTGCTTTGTTACTACATTTTATGGTGGTATTTGCTACAGCCAAATTTAAAAAACATTTAAAACCTATGAAAATTCCACTTTGATAACAAGCCTTTTGCCATTAATGGGTTTTTTGGGGGGAATTGGGCCCCTCTGTCCCCTCTCGTTGGGATGTTTTAAGTCTCCAAAGGACTCACCCTCCCCTCAGCTGACAAAAGGGTCATGGGAGAGAGGAATTGGGCTTAAGAGGATATGTGATACCACACATACACCTTTGGGTATACTTTTGGTAGCAAAGCGGCAGCCCCATTTGCTTTTCCATTTATCAGCTCCCAGAGAACCTCCCAGGATTTCCTATCTGCTGGCTCATGATGTCATCTACAAGGAAGCAAGACAAGCAGAACCTCTTGTGATCCCTGCAATCCCAGAGGTAGCACCTGCGTACTGTGCACTGCTGTCAGCAGTACTCACTGGTGACATAAGGGAAATATACTTGTGCAACTGCTATTAGTGGCAGCTGGGGCGGGCAGGGAGTAGTTCTAACAACTCCCGCTGTTTTTCTTTAAGGATAGGGGTCCTTACTGTGTGAAGATACCCTCCCCAATGCTGCAGAACCCAGAAATTCCCAATACTTTGCCCAGTGATTTCATCATCAAATAGCTAAAAGCAAGCAAAATTTCAAGCACTTTGGTTGCATGTTGCTTGGGAACTGGTTACCGTCCAGCTTTAAGGTATAGCTTTCTGAAATTGTGTGGCTTGTCATGGCTAATTTATCATAGAGTTTTGATACTATTTGTGAAACTTCGGTGAAATGAACTGCATTTTTTTGCAACCTGTATTGCTGCACAGGGTGCCAAATGTGAAGCAGGCCAGAGGACTTTTTGTTCATTTCAGCAGGTGAAGCAACTATGCTAGGCATGCCAGGTTTGCTTGGATGGAAAGGATTTTCATATGCATTTTTACACTTCCAGGTATTAGTATACTGTATAACTGGTAAGCCAGAAGACTGAAGAAATGGATACAAAGTTAATTGCATAATTTATTCTTTGAAAGGAGAAGGATTTTTGATTCAAGGATGTCAGAGGAAGTTAGAGAAGCAGAAATTGATAAATCATAAAAAGGCACAATAGTTTAAGAAAAAAACACATTAAATTAACACCCAGTTTCTTTTTTCCCTTTGGTTTATACAAAGCAAGAATGCAGGAGAATGTGTTATTTATGGCATGCCTTTCGGTGGAAAGACTTATCCTTCATTAAAGTATAAGCTTTTTTCAGCTGGTTTTGGTCAGAAGTCTCACAACATTCTCCTTCCTGGTTGGAAGGCACTTTATCTAGTACAATAACGTTTCTGAAGTTAAGCGTAGTGAGTTGTAGGAGGGAGACCACCTGGGAACCTTCCATGTACATTTGTTCCCTTGAACTCCATGGAAGACAGGTGGGATGAAAAATCCTGTTTCTCCACTGTTGTCAATGGCCTTTTATTTTTAAAATAACTAGGTCTTGCCTGCTGTTTCCTTTTAATAGAAGTATCAAAGACCAATTTCAATATATTTCACTTTCCTACCACACATTCCCCCCCCCCAGCAAATTTTATAATCAACAGTTCAGCACTAATTTTTTTTAAAAAGAGCCTGCAGTTCCAGGGGAAGGAAGTGCGTATGGGCAGAAAGAACTGAAAAAAGGGTTCCAAGATAAGGAATAACAAAGAGGGCTAATCTGGAGTGGCAACCCTCTGCACTTTTACTGGGAAGTCAGTCCTATTGAACTCAGGAGACCTCTGGGTTTACACAATTATACTGAGTAGCTGTACTTTGCCACCAAATAATGCCAACTGTCTTAATTAAAAAGCAATAATTTGGTGAAATAGTGATTTTTTCTGTTTTAACTTTACTGTTACAGGTTGCACAAGCTGTACTTTATAAAGTAGTTTCTGTATGCAGTTCTATAAATATAAAACATTTAGCCAGATCCGCCCAACATTATTGTGGAAATTACATGTGTTCTTAATGGTTTCTGCATAGAAATAAACCTCAGTGTCAAACTGCAGAATTAGGATTCATTGGGAAACTTGACAGTATCCAATTAAGGCTCAGTCAGGACAATGAATTCCTATCACTTACACTGCAAGTGTTAAGGAAGCTGAATTTAGTCTAAGAAGAATGTGTTATCAGCATCAATTACTGCTGTTAATAGTTTCTGTGCTCCCTTCATATACAGCTGATAACACTTCAAGCAATGAAGTGGGCTCTCTTGCCCATGAGAATTCTTATGTCATAATAAATTTGCTAGTCTTTAAGGTGCCTGTCAAACCTGTAGGGCCAGGGGCTGCTTATTCACCTAGGCATTCCATAATTTCCCAGCCTCTCCAATAAAATGCAGCCAAAAGGAAGCCCATTAAGGCTGTGATTTATTGCACAGTTTGTTTGCAATAATAGAGTCTCAGGTTCACATTATCTGATCACAGCCTGATGGACATCACAGCCTCCACCAGTCCCTGTCAGGGCCTTGGTCCTGCTCTCAGGATTCCTTACTTGCTGCCTCTAGCCACTGCACCTTTACTATAAGTTTAGACATTAAGGTAGATAGGTTCCAAACAAATAACCTGCTGTTCTTCTGGCCTCAAATGTCACCTCCCTGTTCCATGGGTGCGCCTGGTCCTTCTGTCCTCCAGGGCCCCAGGCCTTGCTGTCATTACCAGTGTCAGCTAGCTGGTTCTCCTCTCTCATCTTCCTTCTCTGGCCTTTTATTCCCCTTCCTCTTTCCACACCTATTCTCTGGCATGATCTACACTTGATTAGGCCTTTACTTTACTCCTGAGGCAGACTTTATCCCCAAGGACCCTGATACTGGCAGTCTTTGCCCCTACTTGCCGTTTAGGGGCCCAGTCCTGCCTACCCATTAGCTAACATGCAGCCTCCTACTCCTCCTGTTAGCTAACATGCAGCCTCTCTTGGGGCTGTTCCCAGGCTTCTCCACTTCACATACTGACCTGGGACACCATGGAGTGTGTGACAGAGCCACAAGAGGCTTTTTTTGGTCGTATTAGATTGTATTTATGAGGGACTTTAACAATTAATCTTTATTTAGAGATTTGACATCACTGTAACATTGGAATATCATCATTCACACATTGGAGTAACCTCAGGACTTGTAGCATGGCTACACTAGACATTTGTTTCATGATGCAGCAAGTTTTAGGAACAATCCATAAGGATGCAGCTGGTCCATTAAAACTGGTAAAGTTTCAAGGGAAGAGGAACTTCAAAATAATTTGTTCTTAACCTGACCTTTCTGAAAGGCTGTAATCTTAAATATATTCAGTGCTGGGAATAGATTTGGGGGCTTCAGGCTCTTTAAAACATAGCTGGCAAGTTAAACCATGGTTTTCCTTGCAATCTGTTTTTGTGTGTGTTTGTTTTCTCTGTGACTCAAGAGAAGTTACAGCTCTGTACCTATCCATAGTATAGCCTGCACTACCTTCAGGTTGATTTCTCTTCTGAGGCAGCAGTACAGCTTTGGCCTCTTGAGCTAGGAGCCAAATCCTTCTGCTAGAACAGTTTTCTTTTTGAAGCAGAACATTTATAGATTAGGGCAGTCTAATTAGGAAATGTCACCTCCTCTCAGCAAGACCAGACTTCAATTAGTTCAGGATAATAGGTATTTAAAAAAAACCCCAACAATGGACACATTTGAGTTTTATGCTATAGTACTGTAGCATTAAGACCACTTACATATTGGACATCAAATGCAAGCACAAAGAGACATATCCTAAAAGTGGTGACTTCTGCATCTTAAAAATTCATGAATAGTACAGCCATCTGACATACCAACATTTTAAACTGCAAGCTTGAAGTTGGTTACTGCAATCACAAATGACATATGAGTATTTACTTTCATCGTCTTTGTCTGAGCTCAAGATTCTGTGTGTTTGCACTAGATCCTGTTACAACTTTAATTTGAATAAAAACTGGGGATAAAAACTTCTAGCTGTTGACCACTCCCACCTGCAATCTGGAGTCAAGAGTTCGCTGATTTCAGCAAAAGTGTCTGAATTGCCATAAATCCTTATACTTCAGCAACAAACATCTTACAGTTTGATTTGGAATTCTCAGTGATTCAAATTTTCTAAGTGCATTTACTTGGAAAGATGTCCCATTCAGAGGCAAATCATTTTATAATCCATAGTAACTTTGCCAGTCTACCCTTCCAGATGTTTGCTTTTACCTTCTAATGGCACAAGGTGGCACCAGTCCATGGGATGTCAGATAAGGAGACTTAAAAGTGACCCAGTTCTTCTGCTGCATCCCCTACACCTAGTAAGTACTGTAAGCTTAGGTCAGCAGCATTCACTAAATAGCTGTGTACAGATCAGTTTGTTGGGGTTTCCCCCTATTTACTTGGCCTTTTAAAGCCTTGGCATTTATAATAGCCTTTTAAATGTTGGTTCCCAGATCTGCAGCCTTACATTCAACAGTATCCACAAGTATGAATTCTCACTGATACAAGGATTTCCAAGAAATGTGGCTGTGTCTTTAAAGGTAACAAACAGGGCTCTTGATTGGTGCCCCCAGGAGCTAGGCAAAATGACACTGGGAAAGTTTCTTCCACAAAGCACTCTCAAGGGTATCCTTCAACCCTCAGCCTTTTCAGCTCTCTGAAGAAAGGATACAAGGGTTTCCAAGAAATGTGGCTGTGTCTTTAAAGGTAACAAACAGGGCTCTTGATTGGTGCCCCCAGGAGCTAGGCAAAATGACACTGGGAAAGTTTCTTCCACAAAGCACTCTCAAGGGTATCCTTCAACCCTCGGCCTTTTCAGCTCTTTCTGAAGAAAGCTGCAGTCCCAATTCATACAATACCATATTGTATCTGTGACAGCAAAGAGGCACTAGAATTATAGCCAGACCACCAAACCTGTAAACTAAAACGGATTTCATTTCATAAGTGTTCCAATCTACAGCAAATAAAGAAGAGGGAAACCACTTTTGGAATTCTGAATCATAAGATCTACAACAATGAGCACACTGTGAACTAGTTGGGATCATTAAGATTATTTATTTTCTTGAAGTGAACAGCCTGTAACTGCATTTTCATTCAATGTCTCCTCTATATTTTTCTTAGGGCCCCTGGCTGAGAATTTGCAGTAATTTTCACACAAGTGGGAAACGGAGGGAGAAGAAGATTCTCCCTGAATTCTTGCTATGTGTGTATGTGACAGAAAGTGTGAACACATTTATGTGCTTTACAATTCTTGAACATTTATTTACACACTTAGTTCTGAATCCTGTAAGACATCTTTTGCATGGGATCAGAGGAAGGAGAGAGTAGCATTACCAATGGCTGTGTGTCTGTGTGAGTGTTTTAAGTTATATCA
Organism: Gekko japonicus; assembly: GCF_001447785.1. Taxonomy (NCBI): domain Eukaryota; kingdom Metazoa; phylum Chordata; class Lepidosauria; order Squamata; family Gekkonidae; genus Gekko; species Gekko japonicus. The sequence continues at coordinate 571,966 of NW_015169777.1, forward strand.
CACAGTTTCTTGGGCATTCAAACTTGCCTGAAAATTTGCTAGAATAATACACTATCCAGTATTATTTGTATACAGGATGAAAGGAAGCCGAAGAATGCATTGCTTCAACTTATTTAATTTCACTAAACTGCATTTTTAATTTTAAAAATTTAAATATCAAGACATTTAGGTATTGTTCATATCACTCATCTGTTCACCTAGTAATTACAGCACATTGTTTAAAAATAAAAAACACCAAAAAAAGAAAAAAGGCTATATTGTACAGTTTCACTGGCTCCTATTTTTGGAAAGGCTGTTATAAATGTTGCCATACTTCTCAGAATTTCCTTGGAGCAACAGAATAGATTTGTCCATTGGCACACTCATAGATTCAGACACAAAACAATATTTTTTTCCAAAATGTCTTCTTTTTTATATATATCTGTACTTTTTTAAAAAAAAAAGAACACCCAACCACTTATTAAACTTTCAGCATTTTTGTGAAAGAGCACAATTATTTGGCAAAAAAGGATGTAAAAGAAGACTTTTGATGTATAAAACTCCTCTCTGGTAGAAGAAACACTGACCGCAATTTGGCCTAGTCTGTATTTAATAATTCCTTTCATTTATCTTTTTTTGCTGCATATTTTGAAGGTCTAAACAGCAAAAAGAGCTACAGGTTGGATAGGAACTCACAGAACTCTTCTGCTCTATCAACTCCTCTAACAGGCAGAATATTCATGATTAACTATGATCCAAAGACAACATGTGTACTTAGTATGTACTTTGTATCTGCTGCAAGTTGTTTTCTTTTGTATACATGATCCATGTCTATATGCATCTACTGACTGCATCGGGACATCGTTAAGGATTGTAAGGATCAATATTTGTAAGTATGTCAGTTCTCTAGCCTCTTAGGAGGAAAAGAACCACAACACGAGCCTTCTCTCCCACTCAACCAGCTCTGCATCTTCCTGACATTGAATGGTTTCTAAGACAGCAAAGACAACGATCCGTCTCTTACACAGAATAGGATAGTTCTACCAGCTTACGAAAAATAAATTAAACACATAGAATGAACCAGTGATGTGGTGATAGTAGTGAAAACATTTCCATACAGTTTAAAACCTCACCATATAGGGAGGCCTTGCACATTCCAAAACATTTAACTTTTATTTTTTTGCAAAAAAATGTGTGTAGGCAGCTGAAGGGATCTGTGAACATACTTCATATTTCTCCCTTCCATGACTGGGTCTTCCAAATGCTGCCCTGGTATTTCCATTGTGAGGACAGGCAGCTAGCCTCTTTTGCATCACCTTGAGAAACCAAACACGTTTGCAAGGCTCCTTAGCAAAGGCCAATGTACTTGAGATTGTTCTGGATGATGACATCTGTCACCGCATCAAAAACAAACTGGATATTACTGGTATCCGTAGCACAAGTGAAATGCGAATAGATCTCCTTGGTCTCCTTGTTGCGATTCAAGTCCTCAAACTGCCTTTGGATATAGACAGCTGCCTCCTCATAAGTGTTTTGGCCTTTGTACTCAGGAAAACAAACTGTTAGCGGGATTCGGCGAATTTTTTCTGCCAGCAGATCCTTCTTATTCAGAAAGAGGATGAGGGAGGTGTTGATAAACCAGTTGTTGTTGCAAATGGAGTCAAAAAGGCGAAGACTCTCTGCCATTCGGCTCTGTAGAAAGAACAGAAACGTCAGCAACAGTCTTCCAGACACAACACAGAATGAACTGAATAAGCCACAACCTTGTTAGTGAACAAAGTCTTAGGTCTCAGACGGACAGCCATGCTAGTCTCTTGCAGTAAAAGTAAACATGAGTCCAGTGGCACCTTAAAGACCAACAACATTTGATTCTAGCATAACCTTTCACAGACTAGAGCCCACTTTTTCATCTACTGTGCTCATTAGTGAGACCTTCTGTGTAGGCAGTATGAAAAAACAGACAGTAGCGTCAAGGAGCTACCGGTATAAAATGTAGGAAGGACAGGGTGAAATGCAAGTCAAATGAGCACTGCCTGGTCCATGAAAACGTATGCTGGAATAAAATTCTGTTAGTCTTTAAGATGTTACTGGACTCCTGATTAAAGTCTTATATGTTTCTCACCTGACCTACACTGAAAATGATTTTTTTTAATTACCAAACAAATCACAAATCAAGATAGGTTGGATTTTTTCTCTGCTATAAAGATAAAAGAGTCTGAAGGTTTTAAACACCAGTTATGGTACTGAGATTATTCACATTAGTACACATTTGCCACTCTGAGGCTTATCATCATCTATAAAGCTACTAGGCTGGAATATTGCAGGCTGGTCCTCTAGGTCCTCATGTAAGGAAACTTGGTCCCTTCTATGATATCATTTTTATCCCACTTAGTACACACTTGTATTACAAAGAAAGCAAATCGGGCAAATTCAGATCAATTAGATTTAGAAATCATTACTAATAATGAATATTCAGAATTTAAAATACTAAATCTTCAGAGCACATCCCAGGATTTATTTTCCTTCAGGAAAATAGTTACATTTCAAACTAACAATTCTAATAATTTTAAACAGAAAGAGAAGTCCTTATTACTAGTCTTTATAGGAAATATAGCTTTGCCACAAAATACTACCGTGTTTCCCCAAAAATAAGTCTTATATTTATTTTTTCTCAAGAAAACACACTAGGGATTATACCACAAATGCATAGAAATCTTGCTAGGGCTTATTTTTGGGGTAGGTCTTATTTTCGGGGAAACAGGGTATACATGTTGGCTTAAAGTGACTTCAGTACATATGCCAAATCTATGCATCTGCTTTGAACATAGCTAGTTATGCCAAAACCAGACATAAAAAGAAATCTACTGATGATATTTATCTGCTGGTATTTGGATCTGTGGCTTAACTGTAGCTATTATAAGTAACTGCCTAATATTTGTTTAATTATACCTGTTATAAGTAGTACCTGCCTTTTTTGGATCTGACAAAGTGAGTTTTGACACATGAAAGCTTATACCCTGGAAAATCTTGTTGGTCTTTATGGTACTATTGGACTTCAATTTTGTTCTGCCTAATATTTAACTAAATCTTGCAGTTTACTAACAAGATGCTGATCTATCCTATTACCAGAAACATGAATCCTTCACATTTTCCTAGCAGCAATTCTTTATGCAAACATTACTTTTCTTGTTGCCCCTTCATAGAATTCCCTTCCCTAGACTGAATATTCCAAGTGTCGTACATTTCCTTGTGTGCCTCTCATTTGCAACACACAGTATTTAGAGGAATGAGCATTCAAGGTTATTCTTATTATGCAGCATCAATATTTAGATCCCATTAGGGAGCTGCAGATGTTTATTACCTAAGCACGCACTCACTTCCTGCTTGAGAGGATGCAATGATGTCAACACCGTATGGCAACCTGTTTTCATGTATGGATCCAAGGAACTACATCTTTGTTCCACATGCCCAAAGTGTTTATCAACAGCCCCCTTTTGAAACTGAGAGGTGTTTCAGAAGCATGTCTGTGATATGGCAGGGGAGAAGGCTTGCCATTCAAAGGGAAAACGCTTGGTGTGCCCAAGCTGCTGAGAATGCCCTTGAGAATGCTCTTTGGATTCCAGCCACAATATATTGCTGTAAGCTCCTTATGCATCATATAACACAGTTTTGAATTGATTTTTTGTCTTCCCTTATATAGCATTAGGAGAATAGAGAGACTTTTCCCCTTGAGAACCCCATACTGTTTTATTAGTCACTGGCATCAATTTGATATTTTTATGTATTAAGAAGAGCATGATTTAGCAAAAAGGCAAGTTAAAAGTGACACCTAAACTCAGTATTCACTGAAAATGGACCAGACTAGACAAGCTTTGAATGATAGGACAGTAATTTTCAAAATATCAGTTCCATGTGCCGGCCACACTGGCTCTTCGGCTTTGAAACGGAGATGAGCACCGCAACCCTAGGAACCTTTACCTTTTTTTAATCTCTGAACTGAGGGCCTTTTAAAATACTACAGCTTTCCTTCTGATATTCACATGTGCTGATTTATATACAGTTTTCATGCTTTTCTTTCCAGTGTACAACATTTATAATATTTCAAGCAGTCTGCACAGCTCTTAAGCATTCAGTGAATGCACTCGAGTATTGAGAAGCATCCATCTAAATTTTAGTGTTCCTAGAAAGGGTTCACATGGAGCTGTCCATGGTACCCAATTGGAACACAGCTTTCATGCAGAGTTTAAAATTACAAGTTCTAAAAATATTTGTGCTAATTATTCTAAAAGAAGAGAGAGAAGTCTTCCAACCAGCAATACTTGTGCTGAAGATCAAGTTTTTCATCAACATTCTTCAAGTGGTCATTGCATCTGTTTATCTGCAGAAAACTTTAACTGTATTGTCAAGCACTGCAGCTCCAAGGGTAACAATATTAAAAATCTCAATGTTAACTGCATATGGGGAAGTATGTTTGAGCTGTCTGTGGAAAGCACAACTCTAGTAAAACTCTATTAGCAGGCAAAGTATAAATATTTTAAATAAGTTAATAATGCCTTTGAGCACAATCCAGCCATGGTGAGGTACTTTGTCCCATTTATTTAAGTGAGGGGATTAAGCAAATAGTTAATGGGATTTAAAAGTGAACTGGAAAGCAAAAACGAGGCTGTCTGAATTTCCTCAGCACTTTCAAACTATTGTAGTTAATTTCTATAGGTACATCTCTTTTGTGATATAATACTGATTTTAAAAAACCCAGTAAGTCATTAGAGGGATAAAGTCCATATGGTTTGCAGGTTGTTAGCAGAGCTGTCCAACTCCTAGGACTCCATCTTGAGGACCTGTTCTTTAAAAATTATCTTCTCCTTGTGAATTTCCTAAGTGCAAGTCTAAAAGCAAGCCACCAGTGTAATGGTAGAATCTAAAATCTGGGTAGATTTCAGAGTGTGGCGCTGGGGGACTGCTGCTTTGCCCCTTGGCCTTTGACCTATGGGGTTCCCCAAGGTTCCATCTTGCCCCCATACTTTTCAACATCTATGTAAAGCTGCTTGGAAAGGTCATCTTTCAACATCTATGTAAAGCTGCTTGGAATTTGGGCTGAGCTGCCAGATATTTGGGCTGAGCTGCCGCCAACATACAGGTGACACTCAGCTGTATCTCACGCAACCAGCAGATCCTAGGGAGGCTGTGCAAACCATGAACAGGTACCTGGAGGCAGGTTTGGAATGGATGAGGGCTAAGAAGCTTAAACTTAATCCTGACAAAATTAACACTCTTGAACTATAAGAAAGAGAATAATTAGTAACCGTAAGAACAGAAATCATAGGACAGGAAGAGTGAAGAATGATGATGACTTTGGGAGGGACAAGATGTCCTCCTTTCCTCAGAGGAGAAGGACCTTTCATGGAAAGTATCCAATGGTCCATTCTCCTTTTGAGGCAGAGGACATCTTGGTGGGACCTCCCAAAGCAGTGTCCTTATTCTCTGGGTGGGTCATCATCTTCTGTATCTAAGATGTGTTGTAGTACTCTTCTGCCAAACACTGCATCTGCTGAGTTGTAGGTGTTCATCTTGTAGTGTCTAATGAAAGTTGATAATTGTTGACGAAGTGGCTGCCTTGCAGACCTCTTCAGCTATAGCATGTCTTGCAAAGGCTGTGTTGGTTGCAGCACTTTGAACTGAATGGGCGGTGATCCCATTCAGTATGGGTAACTATTGAACGTTGTATGCTTCAGTAATGTAAGACTTGAGAGTGATGGCTCATCTTGACATCTTCAGTCCTTTATTAGGTGGAGAGGTTGAAACTGAATAATGAATCCATTTTCCTAATATGTTCTGTCCTGCAAATAAAGGTCTTTAGTGTGTGTCTTAAGTCCAATGTATGCCATAGCCTTTCTTTAGGATGAATAGGATTTGGGCAAAAGGATGGAAGGCAGATCTCCTGAGTTATGTGGAAAGTGGAATATACCTTCAGTTTGAAAGTAGGGTCTTATCTGCCTGACTACTTTGTCCTTATGGAAGATGTAGAGTCCAGGGTTAACTGATAACGCTCATAGTTCAGACACCCTCCTTGCTGACATTGTTGTTGTTGTTGTTCAGTCGCACAGTCGAATCCGACTCTTCGTGACCCCATGGACCAGATTACGCCAGGCCTTCTGATATTCCGCCGTCCTCTGAAGTTTGCTCAACTTCATGTTCGTTGCATCTATGACACTGTCTAACTATAAGAAATAAGGTTTTCATCCTCCACCATTTAAGAGGAATTTCTCTGATGGGTTTGAAGGGATATTTATTGAGAACTGACAGCACAGTATGCAATCTCCATGTTGGGAATCTATACATTTGTGGTGGGTCTTTAAAGGCAGCACCCTTAAGAAAACATCAAATATGTGGGTGTCTGGTCTCAGTGGATGGACTCTTTTCTTTCAGCACCACCTAAAAAAGGCCTTCCAAGATAAGTTATAAATTCTATTAGTGGATTGCTTTCTAGAAGTTAGTAAGGTGTCTATTACTTCCATTGAATAGCCTACCCTTAAGAAGTTATCCCACTCAATCTCCAGATGGTTAAATAAAGCCACTCTGACCTTTAAAGCCTTGCACAGCCTGGGACCAACATAGCTTAAGGACTGCCTTCTCCCATAGGAACCTACCCATACACTCCGGTCATCTTCAGAGGCCTTGCTTCGGTTGCCCCTGCCATCTGAAGCTAGATGGATGGCAATCTGAGAAAGGACCTTCTCAGTCATGGCACCAAAACTTAACTCCCCTCCTCAGGGATATTTGTCTGTTTCCCTCTATCTTTCGCCAGCAAGTGAATTTTTTTTTGTTTCCTCTGGCATATGCCCCCAATAAGTTACTGGCCCGTCTTCTATTGTTGTTTATGTGTTTTAAATTGGATTATTTTATAATTTTTACTGAATTTTTAATTACTTAAATGTTTTGATGTTTTTTAAATTCATCACCTTATGGAGCCTGATTAGGTGGAAAGGTGGCAAAAGAATGTTTTTTAAAATATTCAGAATATTTCGGCTAAGAAAAAGTGAAATACTGAAAACAACTTGAACTTGCCATTACCACTTGATGATGGTGTTTACTTCTTTTGACAATCACCAAAAGAAAATATTCTAATTGTCTCTATGCTCATTCTGGATCGCAGGCATAAATTACATTTCAGTCACTCTTCAACCTTGACTAACAGCTGAAATAGTAAAGTATAGTGTATCGTATCGTATCGTATCGTATAGTATAACAGCTAAAATAGTATAGTTTAGTATAGCACAACTGTTTATCAGGTCTATGATACTGATCTATACAATCTGGTAATACGGCTAAACTGGAATCTTCAAGTCCAGCTTTACCCGCTTTGTACCCTTGATCAGAGACTACTATTCTTGAACAAAACTTTGAATTCTGCCTTATAGGATTTTACATGTGAGAATCACAGTTCTCAACTGCATTAAAAATAACTACCAGACCATATAAATATCTTTCAATACACCTAAAGCCCTCATATGCCTGCATTTTAGAAAATTCTGAAAAGCAGTGCTTTTTGAGAGGCTTTTTGAAGGCAGATGAGAGTTTAAATTTTTGTTAACTGATTTGGCTGGCTGGTTGAAATTGTGGGCCCCATGTGTTTGTAAGGTATTTTTTGCTGTTTTATGAATTAATTGTTATTTCATTTTAGCTTTTTTTGGTAAGCTACCTCGAAGCCCTACAGGAGTTAAAAATAAACAAACAGATGCACATCACAGAATAAAAATGTCATACTGAGCTCTCTGAAGGACTGGCATGATACATATTTAAGATGCAGTTAAAATCCACTAAAAGATATTCTGAGCACCTTTCAAAAACTGAGGAACACAGATGGCAAAACAGATAGGACCTTTCACACTGACCCTAAAAATATTTACACAGAAGTATATCTGAGTTTAATAGAAATTTGTTTTCAAAGGTTGCATAGAACTGTATAATGCAAGTGCTGACAGAAGGAAAGTATGGAAAATTCATTAGGAGGAATATAATTCAATCATTCAATCTTGTCCACTCAACAAAAGGAATCCAATCTCCCTATATTATGAAAGCCTTTTGGTGGTGGCACTCTCTAGAACATTCCACATGCGCCGGAATTGGTTGGCGCCCTGGTGTGCCACTCACAGGGCGTCTGTCTCCACTGGATGCGTTACTGCCTCCCTTGGCGTGGTCCTGCCCCCAGAGGTGGCACCCGGCATCTTGGCCTCACTGTCCTTGGAGTGGCCAGACGGGACAGACACTCCAGCGGCCGGATGCGCCGGCCTCTTCAGCGCATGGAGTGGGCCTTGGGCCAAGCCTGATCCATTCTTTGTTATGGTTACAGAATTCTTTGTTATGGTTGTTATGGTTATCCTATTTCACTTTTTGCGAGGAAATTTCTTATTGTGGGAAGCAGAGCTTATGCCAGTCTGTTTGCAGTTCCTTTCTTCTGAGGTCCATCTTAAGTATACTATTTAGAAAAGCTGAACTTCACAAATTAATTATCCCAAGGTGAATCAGTATATACACTACATTCCCATATAGGTCCATCCATGTTTTGAGATGGTGAGATCCTGGTCAAAGTCACCTATCTGTGGGAGGAAAGTCCAATGACTTACTTGTGTGTGTGTGTGTATTACTTCTTCAAGGAGGCTGGTTTTTCCCCTCTATGATGCAATGCAGAGGTTTGTGTACTAGTTCCAGTATTAGTTCGAGAGTTCTTAAGTTGTGCCAGGGGTCATTTCCTGCGGGAGAGCACAGGAGCAGAGCTCTAGCAGTAAGGAGCCCAGGGGGCGGGCACATGCAACAAGCCCCGCCCCCTGCTCCCAGCAGCCCTCAGTCAGGCCACGAGGAACAAGAAGCAGCCAGGTAAGTTGCAGAGCCCCTCCCTGGCCCGCCTTCAGGTACAAGCTCTCCCTCCTCTGTGAGGGCAGATCTGCGTGTTCTCCCCCCCCCCATAGCTATCAATCCAGTGGCACCTTTAAGACCATGTTTTATTCAGGTACAAGCTCTCCCTCCTCTGTGAGGACAGATCTGCACGTCCCCCCCCCCAATAGCTAGCAATCCAAAACAGTCCAGTGGAGCCTCAGCAGTGGGTGTTGCCTTCTGACACACTTTCGGTGATGTCAGGGGGTGTTGCATATGCAAATAAGTTATGCTAATGAGTTATGCTAATGAGTTCCTGTACCTCTTTTTCTACGAAATGACCCCTGAGTTGTGCCAAGTGCCCTTTTCAGCCATGCCATCTATACTAATAATGTCCCTGCCAATTAATGTTTGCTGGGGGAAATGCTCTTAACTAATGGCTCTATGACTGAATCATATTCTGAGAAAGCATCACATTGAAGGGAAATTCCTACCAGCTAGAGAGAGCTTGAAATTAATCCAGCTATTTGACAGTATCTCTCTCACACACACTTTCTTTAATATTTTCTCCTGCTGTTGTCCAAGAACTGAAGAACTCTGGATTATCATAGGAAAGTTTCCCTTTGTGTCGTCCCCCCCCCCGCTTGCATCATTGTTCACCTAAGGCTCAGTTCGTAGTAGCACACCCTCTCCATAGGGTCAGAAAACCAGTCAGGGTTGTCCACCTTCAGGTACCAATAGATCGAACAGGTTTCCAGAATGATTTGAGGAATTTTGAGAGCATTAGCAGTGACTCAACTGGATCTTCAATGCTTGCCTAGGATATCAGGCTTGGAAAAGGGATGGAGATCATTGCTCCCTAGTGCCCTCTCTTCCTAGTAGAGCCCCAGCACCCTGGTGTCCAAGGGAGTTTAGGAAAGGGTGGGAGACAACTTGAGTGGCACTGGTGAAAGATTCATGCCAAGGCAAACAAAATACACCAGACAGCTCAGTTAGGCCTATGAGGTGGTGGTAATTGCACCACAAAAAGCATGTTTTTTTTTCTCTGCTACCACAATGTCTGCAAAACTGCATCTTGTACTGACCCCCTCTGACCAGCTCAGCAACTCAGACTCGGAGTCCTCAGAGGAAGAGCCTGAAGAACAAAGGCAACGAGCTGAGAAGGACTAGGGAGAGCCTAACACGGCTGAGGTGTCTGCTGACAATGGTTCAGCAGCAGCAGAAGCCATCCTGTCTCAGTCTGCAAGTGAGGCCTTGCCACCAGCCCCTGAAATAGCCACCAGCCCTCTGCTGGGCAGGACACAGAACCGAGCCCATAGCCCTCTAGAGGACACTCTCACTCTGCAGGAACAGCCATGGCAGAGGGCCTTGGCCAAGGAGGTCCAAAGGAGGCAAAGTGCTCAACTGGCCACATGCAATCCCATCCCAGAGCCAGGCAGTAAGAACAGTAACTCTTTGCAGCATCAAAAATTACAGTGCAGCCACAGGAGATCAATACCTGCCAGCAGGGCAGCTAAGCATGCTGCCTATTTAGGCTGATCCACTGACTGCACGTTTGTGCCCCAGCTCCTGTCCCTGTTGATACTTCCAAGCCTCACTATCCACACCTGAGGGCACTGTTCCAGAGCAAACCTGAATGGTCTTGCCTGCAGAATACTGGACAGCTGATCCAGCCCTACAGATGGAGAACCTGGCTGCTGAAAATTAGGTATTGAGGGCCCAAGTAGGTCTTCTGAGCCAGCAAGCAGTTGCTCCATGGGAACAGCTGCAGAAGTGGTCATCCCTCCAGGTGCCTCCATCTGCCTCTCCATGCAGAAAATGTTTAGTCAGCATGCCAGAGACATTCAAGGGAGATGCTGGCCTGTTTCCACCTTTCCTGGCTCAGTACAAACTGTACATGGAATTTCATCAGGATGATTTCCCCAATGACAGCACCAAGGTCTGTTTCATGATCAGTCTTCTTAAAGGCATTGTGGCCAAATGGGTCACACCCCTGTTGCTTCAAGATAGTCCTCTCTTGGTGGAGTTCCATGGGTTTGTGGTCCACCTGCAGACTGTGTTTGCCAATTGTGTCTCCAAATTGATGGCTAGTTAGAGAATCAATGGGCTCCCCAGCAGTTCTCAGCATACTAGCCAGGAACCACTGACAGGCTGCGAGAACCACCCTGGCCTGTTTTGTTACTGTCCTCTCACTCTCCTTGTGCTGAAGAGCCCAGGCTGCTGGGTGTGTCCCAGCCAAAGCTGACCACCGAAAAGAAAAATCAGCAAAGGCAAGCCAATCTCTGCTTATACTGTAGCAACCCAGGGCATTATGTCCTGATCTGCCTGGCCAAGATGCCATCCTCTTCAATCCACACTGCCACTCATCTGCTTATTTCAATCATGTTCAACCTATGTCCTGCACACCGTGTCCATGGTGAACTCAGGAGCCACTTCACCCAGAAACACCAGATACCCAGCCAACCCAAACCAGTCCCCCTCACAGTGGAAACCACTGATGGCTGGCCACTGAAGTCCAGACTTGTAACCCAGGATACCATGCCCCTGACAATGAGAATCTAGGGCCATCAGGAAAAACTCTCCTTCAACCTGGAGGCCTTTTCCGACTTCCCAGTGGTGCTAGAGATGCCCTGGCTCACATTGCATGATCCCATAATCTCCTAGGAGCCAGCAATAGGTGGTCTTCCAGTCCCTGAACTGCCAGACACATTGTGCTGTTCCCACCACAATCCTGGCATCTGCAGTACAGAATCCTGCCTTCCATGGTCTGCCACAAGCCTATCATGATTATGAGGATGTCTTCAGCCCCAAGGAGGCTGACACATTTCCGCCACACACACTTATGATTGCACCTTGTTTCTGAGGCACCTATTCCAGCAGATCGTTTATACTCCCTTTTGGAACCCAGCTTCCCTCGGAGACTTTTTAGAAAAAATCTGGCCAGGGGATTCATCTGACCCTTAGTCTCTATGGTGACTGCTCCAGTCCTCTTTATAAAAAAGAAGACTAGGGAGGGCCGTCTGTGCAATGATTACTGGGCCCTGAATAAGATCACCACATGACGCACCTGACCATAAGACACACCTAGTTTTTAGAGGAAGAAAACAGGAAAAAAAATATTCTGAACCAAATTTTAGCCTCTCCCGGCCGCAGCTGCCTCTCCGCGCCTCGGGCCACGAAGGCCAGAACGCCGGGCGGGCGGCTCTCAGTCCCCGGCCGAGACTCTCGCCGTCATCCTGGGGCGAGTGGCGGCTTTCGAGCAGGTGCCTCGGCGTGCCGCCCGCTTTGCACGCCTTCCCGTTCCCCCCGCAGGCTGCTGCCGCCTCCTCCTCCGTGCGGGGGGGGGAGCGCCGGTTGAGGCTGAAGGCGGCGTCTGCCCGCGGCTCCGGCGGTCTTTCCCACCATCCAACCCCCCCTTCTGGTCTCGGCTGACAGCCCGGGGGGAAGGCGATCCTTCCACGCCGGGGGCTCCTCCTCAGCCTGCAGGGGTCAGCCGCGTCACGAAGCCACTTTGGGCCACTCATCTCACGCTCCCTTCCTCAGCTGCCGCCGCCGCCAGATTAAAAGACCGGCGAACAAATGGAGACGCTTCTGGAAAGCAGCGAGAGCTTTTCCCTGCTCAGGGCTCTCGGGGGTGGGGGGTGGGAATGCTCCCTCTAAGCTGTGGAGTCTTGTGAGCAAAAATTCTACTTTGTGAGCTACTGGCATTAAAGTTGTGAGCGAGCGACTTGGCTGTTGCATGATTTAGTTTGCTCTGGAGCCATCCTTCCTTACCGGAGAAAAATTCGCTCCATAAGACGCACACACTTCCCCCCCACTTTTGGAGCGAAAAATATGGTAAGTGGTACCCACTCCCTTCGATTCCAGAGCTATTTCACAATCTCTGGGGAAGTGACCCAGTTTACTAAAGTAGAATTCCAGGCAGCATATAACCTAGGTCAGATCCAGAAAGGCGATGAGTGGAAAATCACATTCTGCACTTAGTACAGCCACTTTGAGTACACCATGATGCCATTAGGGTTACACAGTGTTCCCTCAGTCTTCCAGCATCACATGAATCACATGATCTTCTTCGTGGTCTCTGTGCTTCACACCAATGGGATCTAGTGCGCCTGCGCTGGATCTGCCGGTGCCTAGCAAGCTCTTTTAGAAGGATTTTCGTGGCCAGCCCTACTGAGCATGCTCAGGAGCCCCAGTGAGCATGCCCAGAAGGGCAGGCACGGACATCCCGCCAGTTCTTTCCTTTCCGCCGCGCTGAGCAGACCTGTCTTCGAGAGGTCTGGCCGGATCGCTGCCTTTTGATCACTTTTAGTGACTAGCTCTCCGTTTTCGCTTTAGTTTTTTCTTCAGTTTAGTTTCTTTTTCTGTTTTTTCAAAAAAAAAAAGGAGTCTTTTTGTTTTTCGTCGTCTGAGGTAAAATTACCTCAGGCCTTCGGGCCGCTGCCCCCCCCACCCTCCTTGTCGCTGGCTTTTTCTCCTCAGTCTATGGAGAAGAAGAAGGCAAAAAGGTCTAAAAAGTGGGGATTTTTCAACCGTTGTCGTTCCTGTGGAAGTAAATTGGCTCCCCCAGACGGCCATAAGTACTGTATCTTTTGCCTTGGGGAGACCCACAAAACAGACTCTTGTGAGCATTGTGCGCAGTTTTCCAACCAGACTAGGAAAAACAGAGTGGCACGTTTAAAAGTTTTTCTCCTAGAGAAGGCGCTTCAACCGATGGCTGACCCGCCAGCTCTTTCTTCCGTCGTCATGTCTTCCGCTGCCGATGCATCGACATCGAAGCCGTCGACGTCGAAAGCTAAGTCTGTCTCCGATAC
>NW_015169777.1:585790-585980 GCF_001447785.1 Gekko japonicus
ACTGCTTAGAAGGACTCTGTGCAAGCATCGCCGGCCTTTCCGCCACCATCGGTACCGACTGGTTCGACACCGACGGCATCGATATCGGTGAACCAGGTCGCGTCTGAAACAACGGTACTCGTGCTAGACCCTCCAGACCATACGGTGGAGACTGCACAGTACGATGTCGACCAAATGGGGCTCGTAAGTC
>NW_015169777.1:590487-604981 GCF_001447785.1 Gekko japonicus
CCTTACCTTTCCGTACTTCCTGACGGAATCCGATTGGTGCCGGACATTTCGTTCCTGCCTAAGGTAATTTCTGAATTCCATCTGCAAGCTGAAGTCTTCTTGCCGACTTTCTTTCCAAATCCAGTATCTGCTGAGGATAGATTACTGCATACACTGGATGTCAAGAGGGCTCTCTTGTTCTACCTGAAAAGGACACATCCAACTAGGAAAGATCCCCATCTATTCCTTTCATATGCATCACCTCGCCTGGGGACTCGTATAACAGCCCAGCGTCTATCCAAGTGGATAGTGGACTTGGTTCGTCTTTGCTACCTCCTGGCAAAACAGCCGTTGCCTGGTCCCATCAGAGCTCACTCCACTAGGGCTCTCGCGACATCTACAGCTTTTCTGAAAGGTGTGCCAATACATGACATCTGCAAAGCTGCCACGTGGGCTACCCCCAATACATTTATCAGGCACTACGCCCTCGACGTCCGACGCACCAATGACAGCATCGGCCGTCACGTTTTGTCTTCAGCCCAGCGATGAACATCCTGCCAGCACCCTCCTCCAGGTAGGATATGGCTCCCTAGTCTCCCCTTGGTGTGAAGCACAGAGACCACGAAGAAGATAAACAGGTTGCTTACCAGTAACTGGTGATCTTCGAGTGGTCATCTGTGCATTCACACCACCCGCCCTCCTGCCCCGCTGCTGTCTTCTTCTACGTGATTTGTTAGGAGATTGATGCGCGGCGGTTGGTAGGAACTGGCGGGATGTCCGTGCCTGCCCTTCTGGGCATGCTCACTGGGGCTCCTGAGCATGCTCAGTAGGGCTGGCCACGAAAATCCTTCTAAAAGAGCTTGCTAAGCACCGGCAGATCCAGCGCAGGCGCACTAGATCCCATTGGTGTGAATGCACAGATGACCACTCGAAGATCACCAGTTACTGGTAAGCAACCTGTTTTTTTGGGATCTGATAGACCAGTATGTAATCATCTATCTAGACAATATCCTGATATACTCCCAGGATTCAGCCCTTCACACTTCCCATGCATGCTCAGTTCTAGAAAGGCTGTTTCAGCAACATCTTTATGCCAAGCTTGAGAAATGTGCCTTTTACCTGGATGAGGTGGAATTCCTGGGATGCATAATCTCCCCCCAGGGATTCAAAATGGCCCACTTCATAGCCTGCTAAGGAACCCCATGCACATGCACCACAGCCAACCACATCCTCCAACATGTTGTCTGCCTACATTGGGCTCCACGAGCATCTGATATCAGACTGCAGCCCAAACTTTACCTCCTGGTTTTGGAAGGCCCTATTTACATCACTAGGTGTCTGCCTCTGCTTAGCCAGAGCTCATCACCTGCAAACTGATAGGAAACAGAACAGATAAATGCCATTCTAGAGCAATACCTCCAGTGTTTTATTAATTTCCAGTAGGACAATTGGGTGGACTTCCTTCCACTTCCTGAGTTTGCTTATAACAATGCCCTGTACATGTTCACCAAACACTCTCCTTTCTTTACAACATATGGGTTCCATCTCCAGTTATTCTCAACACTAACAGATCAGCTGTACCTGCAGCCCACCAGAGGGTGCAAGAGTTAGTTGCGGTGCATGCTGCTCTGTAATGCCATCTGGATCTGGCCAAACAGGCCTACAAGGCAAGTCGATGTCCATCAGTGGCTATTATCCACAAGGTATAGATAGGAACTCTCAGTCCGGGGCAAGTGATGCACTGTATTCTTGGTGCTTGGGGGGGGGGGGCAACAGTGGGAGGGTTTCTAGTGCCTTAGCTCCACTGATGGATCTCCTGATGGCACCTGGTATTTTTGGCCACTGTGTGACAAAGTGTTGGACTGGATAGGCCATTGGCCTGATCCAACATTGGCCACTCTTATGTTATGTTCTTATGTTGAAAATGACAACCTGGGAAGTTGTTGAATGTGGGAGACTGTGTTTGGCTGTCCACCAAATACCTCAAGACCAACCGTCCTTCTAACAAATAGCATGACCGGTACCTGGGATCCTTTCCCATAGTCCATGTTGTCGGTCTGGTAGTGTATTGACTGCAGCTATCTCCATCAATACAAGTATGTCAGGCATTTCACCAATCTCTGCTGATTCTGAATCCACCTGGCCTACTGATGTTTTGTACCCATGACTGGTTGGCACCCATCCACACACACTGATGAGGAAGAATATGAGGTTGCTCAGATCCTGGACTTAACAGTAGTGCAGGGACCAGGTACAGTACCTGATAGACTGGATAGGATATGGACTAGAGGAATGGTCTTGTAAGAAAGCTTCCAACATCCACACAGCCAACCTCCTCCAGTGCTTCCATCACTGGTACCCAGAAATGCCAGGGCCCACTGGCCGAGGTGGGGGATGCAGCTGTAATGGCATGGGTGGTGTCATGATCCCCTCCAATCAGCTCAGCAACTCAGACTTGGAGTCCTCAGAAGAAGAGCCAGAGGAGCCAAGGCCACCAGCCAAGGTGGACCACCAGGACCAGGGAGAGCCTACTGTGGCTGAGGCACCTGTTGACAATATTCTAGCAGCAGCAGAGGCCATCTTGCCTTAGCCTGCAAGGGAAACCTTGCCACTGGCTCCAGAAATAGCCACCAGGCCTCTGCTGGGACAGACATAGACCTGGGCCCATATCCCACCAAGGGACACTCTCATTCTGCAGGAATAGCAGCAGCAAAAGGCCAGGGCTGAGGTCCAAAGGAGGCAAAGTGCTTAACTGGCTGCATGCAACCCCATCCCAGAGCCAGGCAGT
Organism: Gekko japonicus; assembly: GCF_001447785.1. Taxonomy (NCBI): domain Eukaryota; kingdom Metazoa; phylum Chordata; class Lepidosauria; order Squamata; family Gekkonidae; genus Gekko; species Gekko japonicus. Next base: position 593,255 of record NW_015169777.1, read on the forward strand.
GAGAAAAATAATCCTTGCAGGATCCTAGCCAAAGTGGACTGCAACCACAGGAGCTCAACATTTGCCAGCAGGGCAGCTAAGCATGATTACTTCCCAGCCTAGCTTAGGAAAGCTGTCTTGCTGGATCAAGTGGTCCACTAGATGTAAGTCCATGTGCCAGCTCCAGTTCAGGCTCCCAAGCCTCACTATCTAGACCTGAGGGCATTGCTTCAGAGGAGACCTGACTGCTCTGTCTGCAGAATACAGGCTGCATCCAACAGATATTCGGGTTTGCCAGGGACCTAACACTACCTGTGTCAGATTTCTGTTTTGGATAACAGGATGAATAGCTTTTGATTCATTTCCTTCATCAATACTGACAAGATTCTGGGTGTTGTGAAGGCTACCTCCTGTAGTTTAAAACCCTGCTAGACTTAAACACACATCTCTGGTGGGGGTTTCCCCCCCCTAGTATGTAAGTGCTGGTAAGTGCTGTCAATTCACAACCAATTTATGGCAACCCCATAAGGGGTTTTCTAGACAAGCAGAGGTTGTTTGCCACTGCCTTTCTCTGCAGAGTCTTCCCGGTGGTCTCCCTTCCATGTAATGATACTGCTTGGCTTCCAAGAACTGACAAAATCGGGCTATACCATGTCTCCTTCGCTCCCTAATCAACTTAAGAAAGCAATAATTAGACTTCTGCTGTACCACCCATGGTTATCTTAAAAAGAGGCAGCAAATTATAGGTCCATCTCAAATTTGCCTTTTTTGGGGCAAAGTACTTGAGTAGGTGGAGGCAGAACAACTCCAGAAGTTCTTGGATGACACAGCTGCCCATGACTCATTTCAGGCTGGTTTCAGGCCTGAGTCTGGGACCAAGATAGTACTAGTTGTTCTGATGGATAATCTCCAGTTGCCACTGAATAAGGGAAATCCTCCCTTTTACTCCGTTAGATTTCTCTGAAGTCTCTGATAGCTTCAATGCTTTTTGTTGGGCAAAACTCAGAAAGTAGTCATTGGTGATGCTGAATCAACAGCCTGAGATTTGTCCTACAGAGTTCCGCAGTGCTCAGTCCTTTCCACTGTGCTGTTTAATGCTTATGTGAAAACTGTGAATGAGATTATCATTAACTTTGTGGGTTAGGTGTCATCCACAAATCTGTATTTCATTAATGACAATGCACTGGAAATGGGTTGCCTGTGTTCCTGAATCAATGTCTGGATGCTGTGGTCAAGTGGATAAGAGAGAACAAACTTAGTCCACAGAAGACAGAAGTGATGCTGATTGGTGAGGCTGATGTTTTAGTGAGGATTTCCCTGCTTACTTTGGATGGGGTGAGTCTAGCACTGACTCTATGGCAAGTTTAGGATTGTTTCTGCACTGCTTTTAGAGAAGCAGGCAGCTATTATTGGGAGGAGTGCATTCTTTCAGTTATGTCTTCTAGGCTCAGACATGACCTCACTGAACCACATTTCTATAACTGTGAGGTTGAAAAGCTGTGATGCACTTTACTGTGGGGCTATCTAAATACAAATTGGAAACACCAGTTAATATAAAATGCAGTAACTGGAGGCACCAGATGTGATCATATATCACCAATCTTAAAAGAGCTCATTGGGTTACATGTTTATTTCTGGGTTAAATTAGAACCCACATATCAAAAGGACTGCCTGTCCTGGTATGAACTCATGTGCCAGCTTCATTCTTCCCACTGCTCTTTGCTCACAGTATGTACCATGTTACAGGATGATGCACTTGGCCATTTTCTACTTCAGGCCTTTTAAGCCATCACTACTGTCTTGTGGAATGTGCTGTCAAAGGAAGTCAGGGGAGCTTCTACCTTCCCAATTTTCAAGAAACTGTTAAAAGGCTGCATTATTTCAAAAGGCTTTGTATAGATTATGATAGGCTTGGTGAAACGGTGGGTGGTTTCCTCAGTTGTTAGTTGTTGATTATCATTTGTAGTTGGCCTGTTTCCCCCCCAACTCTTCCTGTTTTATGTTCTTATATTTATGTACATATTGTGAGCCCTCTTGGGTCTCTGTTTTCAGAAACAGAAGTGGGATGTAAATGTTTTGATCACCCTAAAGTGACTGGTATTCTGATACAGTCCCAAATTCCGTCATCCTTGGGCTTCTGTTGCAGTAAGGAATACTCTCCCGCCTTCTCAGATAGAAATTTATTGTAGCATTTTTGGTACGCTACAATAAATCTGCAAGCCTTTAACATCCTACTAGACTTCTTTTTGTTTTTATTTATTGGGACTGTTCACCTCCACCTCAAACACCCTAAGAGCTGTTCAAGTGATTATTGAAAACAGTTATCTGGATGTTGCAAATCAATATGAAGCCATGTGCAGATGAGCTAGAGTAAGCAAATGGATAAGGAGGAGGAGTGAAAGATAGTCCCCCTGAGAGAAGAGGCTATGAGCATGTGGGGGGTGGGGCGTGAGTGACAAAGAAATTTACAGGAGGGGGTCCTGGGATTTCAGACTTCCTGTGAGCTTCTGTCTCAAGTGCATTTAACACTTTTAGTGCTTAAGTGTGTCTTTTAGTTTTGTGTCCCAGTTGTAACTAGACCTGAACCATTAGGAAAGTGAGGACAGTATAATCAATTAATCAATACGCACTGTACATAATTATAAAATGGTTATTTTACATCAGCCTATCCAGAATAAAGGAGGGAGGGGAGAGATAGAGAGAGAACGAACATAGTTTCTCATCTAACCACTGTAAATGAATGCAGTTACTCCAAGTTCCTCTTCAGGTTTCCATGGAAATAGCAAATAAGGAGGGTGATATTATAGGTGTTAATATATTCAGAAACACAGAGAAAGATTATTTATGTGGCAGATGCTCTAGCACTGAAGCAGGCAGAGAGTCAGGAATGTAAGCTTCTTGGCTCTACACAAATATTCACATGTTCATGTGCCTATTTCTCAGTTGGAATAAGCATTTCATAAATGAGAAAAAAATGATACCGTTTTTTCTGGAGATACAAGTACCGTAGTGATCACAGCATAGAACTTTGGCAGTTGCTTTGGTGGATTTAGACCCACAGCAAGGACAAATATATTAGCTGAACACAGATTTGCAACTTAAGTACACTTATTTCATTTACAAAACAGTAATAAAGAGGAGCCCAGTGAAGAACTGGCAGGGCTCCAAGGCCAGGCCAGGGCCAACTCAGCAAGGAATACATAGCAGCAGGAATCATTCATTAACTTGCAGCTCACAGCAGAGGCAAGGACCAGAGCTCAGTGCTGGAGCAGCTGCTTTCTTGTAGGCATTTATATGCCCTTGTTCCTGTGCTTGAAGTATGGAACAACAGAATAAATAAGAAATGAAACACACTGTACAATAAATTTAAAACAGTGCCTCAAATAATTTAACAAGATTTAAGACAACAGCAGCCATCAGGAAACAAAGCAAAACCAAAGCTTGGCAAGGCATGAACTTGGGGAGGGCAGGTCACATGGGAGTGACCAGTCACTCAACAAGCAATTAAAAGTAGGTCTCTGCCACTCCTCCAGCGCTGCTGTAATCACATTCTTGTCCTTCCTTATAAAGGCCATTGCAACAGCTTCTCTACTCTTGTGTATGAAGAAGGAAGCACACACACACGCCCCTTAGTTATGAATGGGAAAAGCACAAACTATTGACTCTTTACCCAGAATCAAAACTATTTGCCTATTCCAGAGGCGGGGAAAACAGAAATAACTGCGTATCTTTCTCCTGATGGGCTAGTTACAGTTTGGAGATGGTTAGCTTTGGGCAAAAAGCAAAGGGAAGGTTTCCCCACCCAAGCACTGCAGACCTGCTCTGAAATGCTGTGATTTTTGTATAAGCTGCCATTTTGTGACTGATAGCTCCCAAGCTACAGGAAAAAAAGTAGTTCCCAGAAACATAAAGCAGGACTCTGCAGAGATAGCATTAAAAAATCTCCAAAATAAAGTCTGCCCCTCCTCTGCATTAACCAACCAGTTTTACTACACAAAAGCAAGAAAGTCACACACTGTTTAAGAAAAGCATAGAAAGATTATTGTTCTCTGACCTATCTAGGGAAGGGGATTTCATAACCTTGGAGCACTTGGATAAAGTCTCTGGTCCAAGCAGCTGATTTCTAACTGCAAGGAGTAAATGAAGGGAGAAGCAGTCCCAAAGATATAGGGGTTCCAGCTCACACTTTACAGATCTGCGTGCTCCAGTACCTTGAAGAGGAGTCAGAAGCCAAAAGGCAGCCAGGCAGTTTCTGCAGTGTTGGTTGGATGTGCTCTTGCCTCCCCATATTCTTCAAAACATCATGAGTGGCAGCATTCTGCACCAGCTGCAGCTCCCAGAGCTGCAAGAGTACATTACAGCAGTCAGTCCTGGTGGTTACAAAAAAGGGATCTGCCTCAAGAAGGGGATCTCCTCAAGGAAGGCCAACAAATGCATCTTTTTAAAAGGCAGCCCTGGTCACCATAGCCATCTGCTACTCCAGGAGAAACAGCATCCCTAGGCTCTTAAACTGTTTGGACTATAATACTGTCATCCCATCTGTGGTGGAATGGGCCTGCTCTGGCCTGCAGGCCCTATTCTGCCCTGCCGGCTCTATTCTGCCCTGCCCTCCTTGGTTTTTCTCAACACCTGGAAAGGCTTTTCTTCCATTCTCGGGTAGTCTGCTGCTGCCATCTGACCTTTACAGGAATTACCCACTGGGAGGGTCAGGGCTCCCTTCCAAGTTCTGAGGGCTTGCCTCAGTGTCTTCTGCTGCCCAGTGCCTGGTCACCATGGAGACAGTTCATTCCCTTGTGCGCCCCTGGAGGAACACCCCCTTGCCAACTGCCTGCTTTTCCCCGGCACTCCTTTTAAAATAGCATGTCCAAGATGGTGGAGGTCTATGTGGTAGAGAACCAAAGGCAGCATCTTAAGTTAGAAAGTATTAAAAAGAAAATGTTCTCAAGCATACTTTTAGCACAACACTAGATTGAGCAAGGGATCCAAAAGAAATTGGTAAAATGCAAATCCTCTGTCCCTCCCTCTATACATGCCCTATCAGATGTTAAAAGAGGACAGGGTCCTAAAGGTTAGGAAGTTACAAATCTCTACAGAGTTATCATTATCTTGAAACTTGCTCCAGCTCTTCAGGCAAGCATATAGTCAATGGCTTCCTTCCCAGTGGAGAGCTCTGCATGCTCTCATGGACTCAGCACCCAAGGAAAAGAGACCTTCTTTTTATCACCTATCTTTTCCCCACCCCTGGGCCAGGTCAAATAAGCTTTTCCTGGAGATCTCCAGGAATCTCCTTCGTGGAGACTCTCTAGCATTCTGTTCTTCCAAATCTTTGTTCCCTGCTTGGAGAAGGGGAACAGCTTTACCCACTCATTATCTCTCCTGCTAGATCCATTAGCTCTCCTCCTGCCTGTTCTCTGCCCAGAGAGAAAACAAACTTTTAAAGCACACAGTGGAGGTTTTGCTCAGCACAAACCTCCCAGGAAAAAAGAATGCATTTCTTCACACCATCTATCAAAGACATGCTTCAAATGTGTAACATCTCAGGTCTTATGCATAGCTTTTTTAGCTAAACAGTTCCGGTGAGACCATAACCGAGGCCTTGAAAACTGGGCTAGATGGACCACTAGCCTCACTTCATCTAAGCCTGCTCTTTACCATAATTTTAATAAGGGCTCTGGCCAATATGTCCCATGTAATACTGACCGTATAATTTTATGCCAGATTTTACTGACACTCTGTGTTAAAACAGGAAATATAGTATACATGGCCTATTATGCACAGGTGTTTTGCATCACTTTCACCGTGCACATCCATTGGGTTTTCTTTTTTGTTCTGCATTGACACCCCCACACCCCCACATTCAGTTCACTTTCCAGTCACTGTTTCCCCAGGTTTTCTGAGAGTGGTTTTATGCCAGTTTTCCCCCTTGTTTCGCTTCCAGCCAAAGGTTATTCAAAAGCGTACAGTTTCCACAGTTTCCCTCAGATTCCCCTTGCCCCTTTGGTGCCCCATCAAAGGTCAATCCCCCACCCATATCGAGGTCATTCTGCCCACCTTCCACCATTCATCAGTGTGTCCTTTTACATTTTAAATTTAAAAATCATTGGTGTGTCCTTTTAAATATTTTTTACAAGAAGCATGAGTTTAGTTATATGAGACTATTGCTAGTCTCATGCCGCATGTAAAAAAAAGAAAATACATTACTCCCAGCTGGGCTGCCCTCTCCTGCTGCCCAATTTAAACCAGGCAACAGGAGAAAGCAGCGCTGAGCCCAACTGAGCTGCCCTCTCCCGCCACCCAGTTTCAACCAGGGGGCAGGAGAAGGCAGTGCAGAGCTGCACCTTCAGGGAGCCATTGGCTCCCCGCATGCACAGTGAGCCCAGCTAGGCTACCCTCTCCTGCCGCCCGGTTTCAACTGGGCAGCAGGAGAAGGCAGTGCAGAGTCGTGCCTACAGGGAGCCACTGGCTTCCTGCATTCACAGCAAGCCTGGCTGGGCTGCAGAATAAATACACCAGAGAAAAAAGAATGGTGTGTATGACAGGCACAGAGTCTGAAGTCAAGCTTAAAGGCTTGACAGCTCGGATTCTCTGCCGTAAGCTTAATAGGCTCATGTTAAAAACTGAGGAGAGTTCTGTCACCTCTCAGCTTTGGAGATTATGCATATGTTTGGAGGGTGGGGAAGCATCTCTGTTGCTCACTGCAGGTCACTGAGATGGATTAGATTGGCACAAGAGCAGTGGCTGAGGAATCCAGCATGAATTGTGGCTGCACAGTTTAGAAATGTATATGTTTCAGTTGCCTACAGCTTCTGTCCTTTCTCTGCTGGTACACATAAGGTATAATTACACACAGAGTAGTAATAACTCCAAACCCAGCTGCAATTTAAAGCAGCAAGGACTGCTTATACTAAATAAGAGTCTGAGGGTGAGAACGTAGCTGTACTGTTTTTCTCTTGCTGAAATTTTAAAAATGCACTGAAAATGGACTGGGTAATTATTTTTCCACTGTATACTATAATTCATGCCCTCCATTACATTCCCATCTGCATAATCCTGTAAGCATTATAAAGAGATAATATTTCTCCATTAAGCTTCCCCTAAATTTGTTTAGATATAAAACAGATTCTTTGCATTTTCTTGTCCATTCACAACCACACTTAAAATACCTAGTAGTAGATTATATGATAATGTGGCTTGTTTCCTTACATTTCCTGGCATGGAAAAAGTGATGTTCCTGCCTCCTCCATTTTCATTTGTGGAAGCTGCACTTTTGTTTGTCCAACAGACCTGCATGATTTGCAGAGGTGATGCATGTCTCCTTTTCTAGATACAACCCACAAGGTCCTGACTGTGCAGTTAGATCAGATTAGTGTTTTATGGGAGGGGTTAACATTATTATGTGGGCAGCCTAATCCTACGGGATCACTTTAGTCGCAGCACCATAAACAGGTTTGCATTGCTGCAGCTTTAACAACACTTGTCTTGGAGGACAGAAATGAAGGTTACAGTGGAAGCATGATCTAAAATAGTATCCCTGTGCCCAAGGTCTTCTGTCTCCACTGTACTCTGTTTTAATATTTAATATCACCACATTTCCCTGCCCCCTTCAGGGTGAGGAAATGCACCTGGATGTGAGTCACTGAAGATGTGAAGTACTGGGCTTCCATTTTGTGGCAGCCCATGTCTTTCATAATAGCTGCTTTCACTCTGAGAGAAGCCCACTATCAACCCTACCAATACCTTCACTGGAAATCTGGAGCTATAGAATCTCATATAAGAATGCCACTGCCAGCTGTGCCCCAAGCAAGCCAACACTGATGCTTTGCTGACACTCTACAGTCTAGTTCTGTGAACTCCATCATCAGTGTAACAGTCTGTCAGGATTTTGCCACAGCTATGCTGCTCTCTTTGATACACTATCTACTGCACACTTAATTAACGTTAGGTTGCTTACTGTTTTTGTAAAAACATAACATGGCATTATGACTATGTTCAAAGAAGTTAAACTGCTGCTAGTGCAATATGTAGCTTTTGTCTGTAGGATACACTGCCAAGGAGAGCAACGTTAAAAGCTAGAAGGCCATATTCCAGCCTCAGGTATCTCCAGAGCAAATGCAACAGCAGTGTGCGGGAAGAGGAAGGGAGCACAAGGGTTCCATGCCATTTCATATTTCACAATACCAAGCACCAAACATGTCAAACCCTAAAAAACCTGATTCCCACAGGTATCTGCTTGACAATCTCTCTCTCAGGGTCCTTCTGTGTGTACTTTTTGAAGTGAGGTGGGTTCCTGGTTTGTGGAATCTCCCCCCCCCACCAACAACACCGGTATCTATTTGGCACTTTCTGATTTCCAGACACCAGGTCAAACCACTTTTATTTATTCAGGCATTTGACTGGCCATGTTGGGTTTTTCTCAGAAGGCACTGATTCTAATTTCAGTCGACTGATAGATAATACACGGAATCCAGAGGAATGTGACCATCAAGAGTGGGACCCATTAAATGTCGCAATTTACCAATAATGCGGCATTTGGCTAGAAAGACCATACTGTAAAAACTGGATGGCTTAATTATTATTGTAAGCCACCTTGAACCCAGAGGAAAGGTGGGATAGTTTTAACAAATAAAAATGATCCTCAGTTAATATCATGTATTAAACTGTGTTTTTATTACATTACTGTATTTCTATAAGTTGATCTAGACATACTGATATGTTAAAATATGATGAACAAAGAATAATTTATATTAACTGCAGATTATTTTTACAAATATATTTTCATTATATAATTCAAATATGTATAATTTATTTTATATATTATTTAACTTCATGATTGTATAATGTATCATAGGGAGAACATGTAGCGACAGAATTTCAGTTCCGTCCCAAGCAGAGTTACGCCCTTCTAAACCCACTGACTTCAAATACTGCACTATTTAAATCATAAATTATCAGCCTCCCAAATCTTGGTTTAGTTAGCATGTTTCCAAGATACACAATATTCCTTTTTGAACCGAAAAACAAGTCTTAGATGGAAGTGTCCTTCAAATCTCTAATACAGAATCATGCCCTATGGCAGGGGTGTCGAACTCATTTGTTATGAGGGCCAGATCTGACATAAATGAGACCTTGTTGGGCCGGGCCATGTATGCCATAAAATGTAATGCCAGGTAGCAGAGATATAAACTTTATAAAGGACACAAACACAAAGGGCTTTTGTTACTTAAAATAAAAACATGCTTAAAACATTAGGATTCTTGCAATATTTTGTTTATTTAACAGTGTCTGATAACTGACACCTCTTGCTCTGAATTATTGCATTAAAACGTCTGTGCTATTGCAATCTTGAGAATGCTGTTCAGGTGTGTATCTGTAAGCTGCAAACCTACGACGACGCAGCAGTAGCAGAACTGGAAGAAGAAGCAGAAGACAGCCAGTTCCACTGCGGGCCTGATAGAAGCCCTCCAGGGGCCTGATGGCCACATGTTTGACACCCCTGCCTTAGAGGTACTTTTAAAAAATTGTACTACAGAATTAGGCCCCAAATGCTGCAATATGTAGGCTTCTTCAGTAAAATTAGAACCCTCTGAAGATAAAGAAATGCAGGAGTCATCATCCAGTGAAAAAACAGTACAATCCTATGCAGAGTTCTACCCTTCTCAGCTTAGGGTGTAACCCTGCTAAGCACCAGAAGGCTTTCAAAAGCTTTGTTCGAGCTGAGTAGTAGGGGTATAGGCCAGTATCTGTAAGTTCAATAATTTTTAGGGAAACAGCTGAATTAAGCCTAAGAAGCAGTAGATAATACTGTGCCTTTGCATTATACAGAAAACCTAAATCTGTTATTAAAGAAGTTACCAGTTTTTAAAAGTAGATCTGCTTTTAATAACAAGGCATTAAAACTCACTTCTATTAAAACAGTACATAAAATGGTAATTTTGTAATTTGCCAAAGAAAGAAGTCAAGTAACTACCATTGCACTACCCTTAAAAACTTAACTCCAGTTAAAATTTAAATGAAGCCTTCCCAACTACAAGCAGTAGTTTTCAAGGTGGATATTTTTTTTGGTTGGTGGAGGAGAGTTTAATATGGGATCTAGGTAATAAGAATTCATCCTTCCCATTATAGGCCTCACTAGATATTACTGCACTAATATTAACTGCACAATTGCATAATGTTTTTAACAGTCAGGTAAACACAAGAAAGTGATATTTTTTACATATTCATTTTTCCTTAAAAACACTCCCAAATAATTTCAAAAGGCTGGAGAGACAGCACTTCACAAAAGCTGTGCTGATTCATTCTCAGTAGGGTTTGTTCTAATGTGCTAAAAATACTATCTTTAACAACAGTTTCCACCAATTTACCTGGAACAGATGTTAGGCTAACTGGTCTGTAATACCCTGCATTACATTTTCTAACTTCTAATCTGCTGGAAGGGTTTTGCATATTTTTGCTAAGAGATTAATTACTTCACATTTGAATTCCTTAAGAATCTTCAGCTGTATACCTGGACCCAACAATATCTTAGTGTTTAATCTGTCTATTAGCCATCGAACATCATCTTTCACTGCCTCAGTTCTTCCAGAAATCTTCATCAAAACATCTACTATGTGGGTAACTGCCCACATTTCCACAGCATCAATTCATTGAGGTTTTTTTCTATTGCTCCGACTTCCTTTGGCAATCCTTTCACCCTTTGGTCATCCAAAGGTCCCACAGCCTCCCTGGCCAATTTCTTGCTTCTGATTTATTTGAAGAAATTATTATTGTTTATTTTTATGTTTTTAGCAATACACTCCTCATATTCTCTCTTTGTCTTCCTGGCATTTGTTTTGCTAGAACCTGTCCTCCTCCTGGGCAAAACTTCCACTTTTATAGGAAGTCTTTTATGGCTTTTATCCAATTCCATTATTGTGTACTTAAATAATTTCCAAGAATCTTGAGACAATTTGCACCTTTTTGCTCCTCCCTTTCAGCTTTCTTTTGAATAATCCCTAATGTCAGAAGGTTCTTCTGGAATCAAATGTGGTCATGCTGGACTTTTTGGGCAACATTCCATTCACGAAAATGGTGAGCTTTAAGAGCACTGGGATCACTGTTCTTGATCGGTGCATATTTTCACATCAGGTCCCAAGCATCACTTAGTATAACACCCATTATTAGAAAACTTTCTCCTCTTTTTGCCGTCCTTTTATTTCTCCACATAAAATCACTCTCAGAATTTTGTTCAAGCCAACAGTAGTATATCCCCAATATAAATTTAATTTTTGGGCACAGTATTTTGACCCAAAGTGATTTGAAGGGGGGGGGAGACTACAAACGCCAGAGTTACATCCTTCTACCTCCATTGATTGAAGGTGGTAAATCTGCTTAGAACTGCACTGTACATCTAAGACAGAGAGGAAGACAGGGAATCACTGAGGGGGATATTCTCCACTGAGATGACACTAAGACCACCTTTAGAATACCTTCAAGCAGGAGGAGTCCTGTTGCATCTACCATTACTCCTAAGTTCATCTGGGTATGTGTAAAGGTCTCTGCTGTGCTCTTGTACTATTCAAGCAGACCTTGGAACTCCATCACTCATGGTATGTCATCACTGCTTAAGGATACATAACATGTACTTTATGTATATTCAGACTAGCACTATAACCACAGTAGAGGCTCATGTTACAGGGGGATGGGGAACACAGACTTTCAGAATTTTGTAACTGGTGAAACCATGAGAAATCCACAGGACAGTTTCCATAC
>NW_015169777.1:605038-606493 GCF_001447785.1 Gekko japonicus
GGGACGCATTCTATTCCCCCTTAAATAAAAGTAGCCCTTAAACAGTTGAAGGGGAGTAAAAAAAAGTAAATCTTAGCTTTGCCTAGGGTTGCTAACCTCCAGGTGGTGACTGAAGATCTCCTGGTATTATAACTGATCTCCAGGTGACAGAGATCAGTTCACCTGGAGAAAATGCCCACTCTGGGAGGTGGACTGCATGGCATTATATCCCATTGAAGTCCCTCCCCTCCCCTTCCCTTCCCAAACCCCACCTTCCTCAGGCTCCACCCCCAAGATCTCCAGGTATTTCCCAATATGGAGCTGGCAACCCTAGCTCTGCCTTTTGAAGATAGAACTTAGCTGGATCCCCCTCCCCAGGCTGGCTGCAGGGGCCGAGCATCCACATGGATGCTTGTCCACAGCCACCCTCCTGCTTCCCCTTTGAGCTCATGAAAGTCTGCCCTAGCTCTCAAGCAGAAGCTCCAAAAGGCATACATATAACAAAATGAGCACCATGTCGTGTGGAAGGGGGTAAAATTGCAACTGGGGAGGAAGGTGGAGCAAAAACTGTGTGGAAGGCACTAAGGTTAAGACGATAAAAATTAATTTATATAAATTAGATGGTTTAGTCAAGTGAAGAAGCTTTGTCTGCAGTTTAAAGTTTGATCACTGATTAATTACTAATTAATTAAGGACAAAATGCCAAGCCGTAATACAAATGGCACAGGTATTTCAGCTCTTCCCTTGCTATGTCAAATGCAATGAACAAAACTAAATTGTCAGGCATTTGACCAACTGTACCTGTTGTATTCCTGCCATGATGATTGCTGTAACGTTTTCCTTCCCTCTTTCCACCCCTCTTCTTATGGCTATGTTCTATCACTTACCCTCGCCTGCCATTGCATTCCTGAGGGGGGGAGTGAGTGTCTGTAGGAGTACGGAGACTAGCTTCAGTAAATCTTCCATGCTGCCCCAAGAGGCACTTTTCACACAGGAAGTGTCCTTGGAGAAGAGTCTCTGTTTGGCTAGTTATAGACCGTATATCTCTTATGGTCTTTGTAGTAAAGCTGACATGTACAAATGGAATGTGGGATTGTAACTATCTGCACCTTTCCCACCTTGGTACCCCAGTTCTGACAAAGAGTTCAAACCCTGAGCATCTCATCCTTATACTAATACCGAAGTAGCCCCCTCTGTGCGGATATCTAAATCAGCACAGAGGGGGCACTTGGGGGGCAGGGGGAGGTTTAAGCACACGTGGGGCAGTCCCCACGTGTGCACAAAATCTTAAATGTGGGGGGGGGGAAATCGGGGGGATGTTTAAATCCCCCCGAAACAGAGCGTCCCCTGCGCATGCGCAGGAAACGCACTGCGACCGCCGCCGCCGCTGTCGCTGGAAAGGCAAGGGGGGGAGAGAAAAGGCTCGCTTCGGCCGCACGCGCCCGCTCGCCTCCGCCATGACGCGCTCGGGGCCTC
>NW_015169777.1:607069-664765 GCF_001447785.1 Gekko japonicus
CCCCCCCCCCCCCCGCGAGTATCGCGGGTCCCCCTCTTGTATCTTCTAATAGAACCTTTCACTGAAAAGGTGTGTGCGGAGAGTGATTTGACAAGGAACCTGACACCAATGTGCATCCGAAACTAGCAGCTTTTTTACACTGCATGGGAAGTTGCAATGTGTACATAATAGAAGGGTCCTTGAAGACATTAGATGACATAATTATCTCTAGTTTCACTCAGACAGGTAGTAAATGGGAAGAAAAAACTGATAATTTCTCTTAAAAGTTTTGTTGAGGGGCAACCTATGTGCGCTGCGGCCCTGGGGAGGCCAGAGGACACCCCCCACCGTGTTCCCAGGCCAGCGCCAGAGCGCTGCAGCCCGGGGGAGGCTAGAAGATGCCGCCCGCCACCTCCCCGGGCCAGCGCCGGAGTGCTGCCGCCCGGGGGAGGCCAGAAGATGCCCCCCGCTGCCTCCCCGGGCCAGCGCCAGAGTGTTGTGGCCCAGGGGAGGCCAGAAGAGGGCCCCCGCCGCCTCCCGGAGTAAGTGAGGGATCTGTGAGGGGTGACGGAGGCTTGATTGGGGGAGTCGGGGAATGGGGGAGATGGGAGAGCCTCCCCCCATCTCTTTGCCCTCTTTCTTTCCATCCTTTCCTTCCCCTTTCCTTTCCTTTTCCTCTTTTTCTTTCTCTCTTTACCTTCTCTTTTCCTTCTTCTTTCCTTCTCACTCTTTCCTTCCTTAGTTCCTTCTCTCTACTCTCTCTCTCTCTCTCTCTCTTTCCTTCCCTTTTTCCTCCTTCTGCATCCCAACTCTAGTGAGAAGGGGTTTAAACTTTAAACCCCTTCTCTCTTTGCTCCCCCCCCCGCTGGCTAGGGAAGGGGAGGCTTTTGAAGATGCTTTCCCCCCCTTTTGCTTCCCCTTCTGACATCACTCCCGGTGATGTCAGGGGGCGTTGCATATGCTAATGAACTATTGTGCTAACAGCCTAGTAGTTCATTAGCATACCATATGCTAATGAGCTCCTGCAGCTCTTTTTCTACAAAATGACCTTTTTGTAGCTCTTTTTAAGGGCACAACCCTTAAAAAAGCAGTTCAGTTCTGGGTGGTCCCCAAACCGAACGCTGAATGGGCCCCACCCAAACCAAACCACTCCAGCAAGTTCGGTTCTCCCTTTCTCCTGGCCGCAGCTCACTGCAGCCAAGAAAGGGCAGGAATTGCCCTGGAAGGGACTTCCCTCCCACCTTTCTCCTCAAGTCCTGGCTGGAAGAAAAGGGGCAGGATCACCCAGGAAAGGACTTCCTTTCCCCCTTTCTTCTGACCACAGCTTGCTGCAGATGGGAGAACGGGGACTGGGATCACCCAGAAAGGGGCTTCATTTAACCCTTCAGTTTTGCTCACCCCTTTTAAGGGGTGGAGAGCAAAACTGAAAGGTTAAACGGCTGCCAGCTATTCAACCCTTCAGTTTTGCTCCCTGCCACTTCAAGGGGGGAGCAAAACCAAAGGGTTAAAAGGTTCCCAGCCATTTAAACCCAACAGCTGAGCAGCAAACCCTGCACCGCTCAGCTGTTAGGTTTAAATGGCTGGCCCTGAACAGCTGAACCAAACTGGCCAAAAGTTCGGTAAATGTTAAGGGAATGTGCCTTCCCTGAACATCAGTTCCAGAGCTCTAAACTAGCCCAAGTTTACAACACAGAAGAAATCTGTAAACAGCTATCTGACATTTTGTGCACACAAACTTCCATGGACTTTTGTGAACGCTCTCTATGTTTTATACTCCTAACAAAAGCAGAGGCCTCAAACATGGAAGTTCCAGAGTCTGCATGACTCAGCTGTTCTTCCCTCAGACCTTCATTTTATACTCACATCAAAATAAAATAAAACAAAGGAAAATGAGATCAGATGAAAAATGCACCCTTTCCCCCCAAATGTGATTTTTGACCACTTTGAACAGTGAACATACAACCTAGAAATACTTGTTATAATTGCATAGTACATGAAGCTTGTATGGTGGTATTGTCTGATGCATGGCCGAAAGTGATAGTGGTTACATGATATGTGACAGTCCTTGGCAATGCAATATGCCAGAGAATTATTTTTAATGAATCCACCTTCATGTCACAAGCTCCCTAATTCGGCTGCAAGAAGTTAGAAGTGTCTGAGACACACACAGGCTAATGATGGTAAGGGCAGTGCTGGAGGAAATCTCACACTGCATTTATATGTTCCATTACAAGGGCATGTTGTTATGGAAACAAGACGGGAAAGGAACTGGGATTGTTTTAAGTAGAAGTCGTTTCTGGCTTACTATGCTAAACTTGAGAGCTGATGTGGTGTCCAACGAGATCCTGGGTCAAATTTCCACTCAGCCCTAAAGTTAGCTGGGGATGACCTTGTGCTAGCCACACTCTTTCAACCTAACCTACCTACTTTACAGGGTTGTTTTGAGGATAAAATAGGACAGGAGAGAACCACGTTCAACACCTTGAGATCTTTGCAGGAAGGTGGAATAAAAATGGATACATGGAAATTTCTTGAAGACTAGTATCAAATTGCTGCATTTTGCAGCACAGCTTTTCTGCCACGCAAAAATGTGGCCAGGTGCTTGCCAACTGCACTTATCAGGGCCAATGAGAAGGGGGGGGGATAATCCAAGTCCAAAAGCAGAATAAGAACATAAGAGACGCCAATCTTGGATCAGGCCAAAGGCCCATCCAGTCCAACACTCTGTCACACAGTGGCCAAAAATACCAGGTTGCCATCAGGAGGTCCACCAGTGGGGCCAGGACAGACACTAGGAGCCCTCCCACTGTTGACCCCCCCCCCCAAGACAGAGCATCACTTGCCCCAGACTCCCTATCTATATCTTGTGGCAAATAGCCACTGATGGACCTCTGCTCCATATGTTTATCTAATTCCCTTTTCAAACCGTCCATGCTTGTAGCCACCACCACTTCCAGTGGCACTGAATTCCATGTGTTAATCACTCTTTGGGTGAAGAAGTACTTCCTTTTATCCATTCTAACCCGACTGCTCAGCAATTTCATGCTCCTTTGCACTGGATCCAACCCAACTCTGGACAGGCTATAAATCCCCTAATAAGATATTATGCCCTAATAGACATAAGATAAGAATCTGCCTCCATTCCTGAGGACTGGAAGGTAGCTAATGTCATTCCCATCTTTAAAAAGGATTCCAGAGGAGATCCGGGAAATAACAGGGCAGTCAGTCTGACATCGATACTGGGTAAGTTGGTAGAAACTGTTATTAAGAAAAGAAGTAGTAGGCACATTGATGAACAAAAACTATACAGGCAGACTCAGCATGGGTTCTGTAAGGGAAGATCTTGTCTCACTAACCTATTAGTGTTCTTTGAGGGAGTGAACAAACATGTGGACAAGGGGGACCCAATAGATGTTGTTTACCTTGACTTCCAGAAAACTTTTGATAAAGTTCCTCATCAAAGGCTCCTAAGTAAGCTAAAAAATCACGGGATAAAAGGACAAGTCCTCTTGTGGATCAAAAACTGGCTAATTAATAGGAAACAGAGAGTGAGTATAAATGGGCAATTTTCTCAGTGGAGGGTGGTAAGCAGTGGGGTACCGCAGAGATCAGTACTTGGTACAATTCTTTTTAACTTGTTTATTAATGATTTGGAGTTGGGAGTAAGCAGTGAAGTGGCTAAATTTGCAGATGACACAAAGTTGTTCAGGGTGGTGACAACCAGGGAGGATTGTGAGGCACTCCAAAGGGATCTGTCAAGGATGGGCGAGTGGGCGTCAACGTGGCAAATGGGGTTCAGTGCGGCCAAGTGCAAAGTGATGCACATTGGAGCCAAAAATCCTAAATATAAATACACATTGATGGGGTCCGAACTAACAGAGACTGACCAAGAGAGGGATCTTGGAGTCGTAGTAGATAACTCAATGAAAATGCCTACACGGTGTGCAACTGCAATAAAAAAGGCCAATGCTATGCTGGGGATTATTAGGAAGGGAATTGAAAACAAATCAGCCAGTATCATAATGCCCCTGTATAAATCAATGGTGTGACCTCATTTGGAGTACTGTGTACAGTTCTGGTCACCACACCTTAAAAAGGATATTATTATAGCTTTGGAAAAATGGAAGAAAAGGGCAATTAGAATGACAGAGGATGGCGAAAGACAGGAGGGCCTGGCATGATCTTGTCCATGGGGTCGCGAAGAGTCGGACTCGACTGTGCAACTGAACAACAACAAAAGAATGATAAAAGAGTTGGAACACTTTCCCTATAAAGAAAGGTTAAAGTGCTTAGGGCTCTTTAGCTTGGAGAAACGATGGCTGAGGGGTGACATGATCGAGGTTGATAAGATTATGCATGGGATAGAGCAGGTTGAGAAAGATGTACTTTTCTCCCTCTCTCACAATACAAGAACTCGTGGGCACTCAATGAAATTGCTGAGCAGTCGTGTTAGAACGGATAAAAGGAAGTATTTCTTCACCCAAAGAGTGATTAACACATGGAATTCACTCACTGCCACAGGAGGTGGTGGTGGCTACAAGCATGGATGGTTTCAAGAGGGAATTAGATAAGCATATGGAGCATAAGTCCATCAGTGGCTATTAGCCACAAGGATAGAATAGGAACTCTCAGGCTGGGGCAAGTGATGCACTGTACTCTTGGTGCTTGGGGGGGCAACAGTGGGAGGGCTTCTAGTGTCCTGCCCCCCTGCTGGACCTCCTGATGGCATCTGGTATTTTTGGCCACTGTGTGACAGAGTGTTGGACTAGATGGGCCACTGGCCTGATCCAACATTGGCTTCTCTTATGTTCTTATACACCTTTTATATCACTTATTTTGGCTGTCATTCTACAGTCACAAAGAACTGCTGGCCATGACTACTGTGTTGCAGAAATACTCAAGGGGGTGGCCTCCGCACTCTACAGTGCTTGTGTTAGAAGTCTTATTTTGAATGTACTGATACAGATTTTACAGGGCCCTTACACTGGAACTCCAAAAGATTTTCATTTCCTACTAGTAATTGTACATTATGCCATGCAACACCTGGAGGTTATACCTCTGAACAAAATACAAATTGAAACAGACAATGCTTTCCTTCAGCTGTTTGAATTAATGGGAACACACAGAGAGATTTTCATGGAACCCCTTTACAGCTGTTCTCATGAAGCAGCTCTGTCAGTACCTAGGGATCAAACACTTGTTCACCTTCATTTATCACCCCTTGTTGAGAGGTTTAATCATACCTTAAGAAAGCTAATAAGGAAGTAACAAGGAAGTAACTAACCTAATGGCACCTGCTCTTCCCATTTAGGGAGCCCCTATAAAGTATACACACAGTTTAAACTACCAACCTGCAGCTATGGGTGCCAACCCTTCAGTCTTGTAGATGTGCTGGAGGAAAGTTAGATTACCCCTAGGGGATGGGCCAATGCAGATACATACAACTATGGGAAAGTCTGACATAGACCCAGAGTAAAGCTTCCCAAAACTTACATAAAGCTCAGACACACCAAAAGAAAAGATATGATGGGGGACAAGAGTTCATAAAATCTAGGTAACAGAAGAATGTTAGAGGAACAATGGTTGTTCACAAAGAGGGAATTGTCTAATGTCCAAGCCCATCTATATATAAAAGAAAGTCCCCTCACCGTAAAATCAATGCCCAGGCCAAACTGCTGGACCTAGAGACACCAAATTCAGGGAGAGCGCTCCTACTGTGGCATAGGTGCTCACTAAGAAGGGATTTTTAGAAATTCGACCCCTAAGTGGGTCAAAGGGGGGAAAATGTGCTCCCCCTATTGATTCCTATGTGGCTGCCAGAAGGCTGCCTCTCTGCACCCCCACTCTCTGATTGGTCAGCTGCAGAGCTCAGTGTTGTGAGGTAAAAAAACCCAACAGTTACAGGGGACTGCAGAGGGCTAATGACAGTTGAGGAAATCAGGAGTGGCCAAGAACCACCTGTGAGGTGAAGCAAAGTGCTGGCCCAGCCTCTCTGGTGGATTTCAACACACTCCCCCCACCTCCTACATCTAACAGGCGGTTGTCTGTCAGGTGCAGCAGCAGTTGCAGGGTGCTTAAAGCCACGAGGGAGCCTGCCCCAGCATTAACGCTTTAGTGATCCTGCCAGCCCTGCCTCCACAGTGTCTTCTAATACTCCTCCCCCTCCCCGTCCTAC
Organism: Gekko japonicus; assembly: GCF_001447785.1. Taxonomy (NCBI): domain Eukaryota; kingdom Metazoa; phylum Chordata; class Lepidosauria; order Squamata; family Gekkonidae; genus Gekko; species Gekko japonicus. The sequence goes on from NW_015169777.1 coordinate 613,224, forward strand.
ACTGGACAGGCAGCTGCCTATCAGGTGTAGGAGAAGAGGTGGGATGTTTACAGCCGCCGGGGAGGTTTGCTCAGCAGGATTGCCTTAGCACTGCTGCTGGCCCAGCCTCCCCGATGCCTTTAAATACAATCCCCCCCAACACCAGACAGGCCGGTGTCTGTCAGGTGTAGGAGCAGGGCCAGGGTATGAATGTTTATGGGGAGATAGTAAAGGACATTTCTAGGAGCCATTTCAATGTGTGCCTCCCTCATGAACCTGAAGAAATGTCCACCACATCACCAGTTTCTCACACCAACTCCCCCTCATCTCTTACTGCCCCCAAGAAAGCTCCTGGCAAACATCGAGCCAGAAACACCAACGTTACAAGGAGGAGGCAACATAGAAATGCAGCAAAGATATTTGCACATAGTACTTCTGCAGTGCACTGAGCTGCACAGGCCAAGTACCAGCAAGATCACCCTGAGGTGCTCAGTACAACACAGTCTCCATATGAGCAAAAGAATCCAGGAACACAAGTAGAGAGGCCATGACTTTCGTGGAAGGTAGGAGGAGCTGACTTAACGGAGAACTGCTTCTTAAATGGACAGTTCTATGTGGCTTCCTCCAGAGTGAGCTTATCAAGCAGCATGGTGATCATAGCACCTGAGGGCAGAACCACCAATGTGGTCTAGAGAGAGGTTCTTCAGTAGAGAGAGAGAAAAGTACGTACACTACAATCTTCTCTGTTAGAATTCCTACAACAAATGTCACATTTCAAATTTCACACGTTGGACCTAGAGACACCAAATTCGGGGAGAGAGCTCCTACCGTGGCTACAAGCATGGATGGTTTAAAGAGGGAATTAGATAAGCATACGGAGCATAAGTCCATCAGTGGCTATTAGCCACAAGGTATAGAACTCTCAGGCTGGGGCAAGTGATGCACTGTACTCTTGGTGCTTGGGGGAGGCAACAGTGGGAGGGCTTCTAGTGTCCTGGTCCCACTGCTTCCAACACACTCCCCCCACCTCCTACACCTAACAGGCGGTTGTCTATTAGGTGCAGCCCCACCTCCACTAATACTCCTCCCCCATCCCCCTCCTACATTGGACAGGCAGCTGCCTGTCAGGTGTAGGAGAGGAGGTGGGGTGGCTTCCAACACATTCCCCCCACCTCCTACACCTAACAGGCAGTTGTCTGTCAGGTGCAGTCCCACCTCCACCTTGGCTTCTAATACTCCTCCCCCTCACATTTCAAATTTCACATCATCAGTATTATAACTGGATTTACAGAACTTAAACACCGTAGCAAAGCACAGGTAGCAGGCTAGTTCAAGATAAATTTAAGTGTTAGGACCCCCTGATCACCAAATCCACTGTATGCCTCAGCTGGTACAGAAGCTACATATAAACCACTTTAAAACATGGCACAGGCAAAAGGGTAATCTTGAAAGTGAAATACTTTGCCTTCAGGGGCCACAGCACTTTTAGTATTAGCGCTGCTACATATATAGCAACTTAAGATCAACCCAATCATGGTAAATGTTTCCAGTTAAAACAAATTTTTTAAATGTTATAATGAAGCTCGATGTCTTTACAGTTGGATATTTTTTCCCCTTCAGATTCCCCAAGATACCCACTTTGATAAGATTTTATCAAGAGAAAAATAATTTGATGCTATTAATATTTGAACGCTGGTAGCAGCTATGGTAGAAAGGTTCTGAGGAACAAACACAATTTCCCTTCAACCTTGAGAGCTATTATTTACATTATGAGGAAAGAACTATGGTAGTGGAAAAAAGGTTCACATACACTAGCCTCTAAAGCTGAAGATTCAGAGGGCAGGGATCAAACATGGGTATGGGACACTTTATGCTAAACCTTGTTTTTCTAAAAGAAATCCATAAAAATTATTGAAAGCAAAGAATATTTTGGACCCCAACTGCCATGTGCAAAACAAGGTTGCCCATGTTACCACCCCAATATATAGGCTGGTTAGAGACAACTGAGTGATCCTGAGATTTTGAGTAAGGGGGCATCATTAATTCTTCTCTAAAGGAAGGGAGCTGCCCAGAGGCCTTGAGGAGACAACTGCCAGATCTCTTCTTTAAAAACGTACCAGATTGTTATCTGGATTCAGCCTTAGCCATTATTAAACTTGTTATGTTCTCTGGAGAGGTCAATCAAGTTCACACCAGATTATTTGTCTGTGAAGGAGGAGGGGTATTCCAGTAATACATTCCTTCACTTTTACCCGATGAGAAATACATAATTTTAAAATAATTGACATTTATGGAAGGTGTAGTTAACATTTTCAGTAGGCTTACAACAACAAAACTGAAATGAAACAAGAGGGCCCCAACTGTCTTAAGATTCAATTCAGCCAAATTTCCCAGTGTTCTGAAGTCACCAAATTATTTCCATGTAGCTTCGTTTCAAATAGCTCTACATAAACATCGTATATCCTACTCAAATTCTGATTATATGAATATGCTGGATCAAGTGTACATGGCTGCCTTTCACTAGCTCTTTGAATGGCCAATTTAGTGATCTGGGAAAAGTTCTGCATTGACATCCACAAGCCCAGGTAACATCATGATAACTAAAACCATTAAACTTGTGCCATACCTTACAGGGACTGCTTTTTAAATCTGCAAATTCCAGGTCCCAAAGAGGCTAGACTAGCGGCGACTATGGCTAGGGCTTTTTCGGTGGCAGCTCCTACCTGGTGGAATGAGCTCCCAGAGGAGATCCGGGCCCTGCGGGACCTTGCACAGTTCCGCAGGGCCTGCAAGACGGAACTCTTCCGCCAGGCGTTTGAGTAGGAGCCGCCACGACTGTTACCATCACTCCACGACTATTACCATCTGTGTCCTAGCCCTTTATTACCAACTCGCCATGAGCGCTAAAATGGTGGTACTGCGTGGAGCTGTGGCCACTAAGGATACCATCCTGATGACGTCATCTGTTCCCTTGTTAGTTATTGTGGAGAGCACCTATGTTATATTGAATGTTTTTAAAATGCAGTTGTAATGTTTTATGTATTGGCCATTGGCCCTATCTGTATGCCGCCCTGAGCCCGTTCGTGGGGAGGGCGGGTTATAAATTTAAATAAATAATATATAAATAAATAATCTGACAAAATTAGACACTATTTCTTCTTCCCAAACCACATTACCCATCACAAAACCAGTTAAAATAACATTTTCTCTCACCATTAACATCTGTCTACTCTTACCCCAACACCAACTGCTATAATTGTACATCATCTAAATGGAACAGTACAATGTTGTTATATAATTGCATCCTACAGGAAAGGATGCATTTGCCCCATTACATAAAAGTGCTTGGTTTCAAAACCTATAGGCTGTATTTTTATAGACATCAAACTGAATTATTTGTGCCATGAACATATTGCCAGGAACAGTGAGCTCTTCTTCTCGTCCCAAAGGAACTCATGTATCAAAGACTTGGAAAGGATCCTCCATCCTTCCTGAAGCTGCTTCTCTCATTTCTGCACTCTTCTTCTTGCATCTCCCTTACCCCCCCCCCAAAGAGTCAGCAAGAAGGGACCAAGATGGTTTCACCTGTAGTGCCAATGCAGTGCCTGGCTGTGCAGCAGCTCATAAGACAAACTGTGAGATTGTCCACCAAAGTCCAACATAATACAAAATTGTCTTCTGTAGAGCACATATATTATTGGCAATGGCCATGAACAGGGTTAAATGCAATTTTCTGTATGAAGCACATTTCATAACGAAGTCAGTTCACTGATCACTGGATACCATGACTTCCATACAGGAAATGTTCTCCAAAGGAAGCATTGCAATTATGTATATTACCTTCTCAGTTAAATTCAGTATTAAGCAAGGATACTGGAAAACATAAACGGAACAGACAATTACGGTCAAGTCAAGACGGATGAATGCAATGATATACACAGACTTTTACATATTCAAGCCATTGCTATAGTTACTGTTTCTGTTCACTCAAGGTAACTGAAGCCTGGTATTTAATATTAAAAAGAAAGTGCAAAGGTCGAATTTTTTAATAATAAAAAGAGTAGCTGTGTAGCAGATACCATAAAACCTTTTAACAATATTCTCCATAAAGCCTACTTCAAAGCCAGGACAAAGTGTTAACTCAAGCTTCTGAAACTTTGAAAGTAAGGTTTTTTTAATCACTTTTTAAGCTGTGTCTTTCCAAAATGCTTTATAGAAGTTTCCCCCTATATATAAAGTCACAATTGCTGTAGCAGAAAAATTAATATTTCATTTAAAAGTGATTATTAAATCCATGATGTCTACAAATGGAGCCACTGTGGTCCAAACTCTGGCTTCAGAAAAAGAAAAGATGCTTCAGTCAGTGGCAATATGAGTTCTACTCTCTTCTGTAAACATGACAAAAAACACTGTACTTTGGTCAGAGAGGCTAGCCAGGATTTCTATCTTCTGTCACCAAGAGGGAGGGGGGAAACCCCAAGGGCAGTTGGGAACCAGGACTTTCCTTATTAAGCACTCAAAACCGAAAACAAGCAGCTAGCTCGCCCAGAATCTGTGGTTACTATCAACATACAAGCAGTAGAACTCTTGAAACCAGCAAAGAAAAAGAATATAGACTCACTGTTTGGTTATCTTCATACAGCTTCAAGTCATATCCACTCAGCTCCACGCAGAAAATTATTGCTGTCACCCCCTCAAAACAATGGATCCATTTTTTGCGCTCAGACCTCTGCCCACCCACATCCACCATTTTGAAAGTCAGCTCTTTGAAGGTAAACTTATTTTCCACAATCCCCGTAGTCATGTCCCGAGAGCGCAGAATATCTTCAACTGTAGGAATGTAGTCCAATGCAGCAATCCTTTCCAGGTCATTCAAGTAATAGGCAGCATTGTCCTCTAGATGGTACTCATTGGAGCGACAGAAACACTCTTGCACGCCGGGGTCAGCCCAGAGCCTTTTCATGACACCAAGCAGCTCAGGCGTGATCTCACCTTTGCTTTCAGCCGGGCCTGTCAAGGCAAAAAGCTGCACTGCATCATAGGCTCTGTCAGGGTTGTGAAACTCGATCTTAAGGGTGGCCAAAGCACGAATTATACGTGTGAGGGAGTCAATGGCGTTATAGATAATCAGAGGCTTGTACTCCTTGCAAGCTTCTAAATTAAAGCCACCACTGTGGATAATTTTCATCTGCTTGACGATGGTGCTTTTGCCAGAATTACTAGTGCCAAGAAGTAAAAGCTTGATCTCACGTCGTTGCCGCTGACTCTCAGAGCGCAGGTGGCGGTCAATCCTACGGGACCGCCGCGCTGCCTCTTTCTCCTCAGAGCTTTGCCTACATCCCATGGTACAGAAGAGCCTAGCAAAAGGGGAGATTTTGAGATTTTTTTCTTTCTGACCTTCTGCCCTCCTCTCTCCCTCTCTCTGCTTGCAAAAAGGAACTGCAGTATCTTAATGCTTGTATCAGGTGTAGCCTTTGGGAGCAGGGAATTTTTAAAAAATAATACTGTCCAACATATGATTTGCCCCAATGGCAAATTTCAGTCCCAGAAGGGTTGCAAAGCTATCTGTAACAACCACAAACAGACGATCACTTCTATAGATCTCATGGCACTCCCCCTTTCCAAGAGTAAATAGTTGCACATTCCTGCTAAGACCTGCTAAAAATGAAACACTTTTCCCCACATGGTGGTCAAATCTGCCAAATACTTCTTGTTCTCCTGCATAACTCTTGCTTCTGAAGTGCTTCAGTTTCACTTATATTTCCCAGTTTCTGTGGTGATGCCGTCAGGTGCAGCTGAAGCTCCAGTCAGATGTAGTGCTGCATTTATTCAGCTTTCCCTTGGCACTCAGCTGTTCAAGCTGGTCCAGTTTGGATCTGTGAATCTGCATTCACAACCTGTTAAGACAGTGGAAGGAGAAGGGAATAAATTAATTCAGTTGGGAGATGTGGTTTTTCTGATGTGAGCCAGTGATACTATTTGTGCTGCTGAACATTATCATTATCTAACTAGACAACTCAGATAGAAAGTGCTCAATGGAAAGCAAGAAATCTTGGAATGCTGAAGAAATGCAAAGGCTGGGGGGTGGGGGCTGCAGAATACGTTCCTGGAACAATAGGAAATCAAATCCTCTTGTCTTTCCAGCCTGCTGTTCTTTTTACCCAAGCAAACAGTGCTGCTGAGCTGATTATCTGGCAGCAAGAAGTGATGACAATCCCTTTCCTGCACAGCCCTGTTCTGACACTTTTCCTAAAACTAGAGGACATGAGAGAGTGTTCTACAATTTACTTCCCTGCTCCTTCAGTTACATCCTGTACCTAGCACTGTAAACCATTGGTGTGACTGTTCTGCATGTGTACCCCTACCTGGTTTTACTTCACTTTATTTTTAATGGGAGAAAAGAATTTTCAAAACAGATCTCATTAAAAAGAGTCTGAAATGACACACATATTGATCTTTGCAGAATCCATGATCCCCACCCGTTTTTCTTTTATTGAGCAAGGCACTCTAGCTCAATCCCACTTAAGTGATTCAGTGATAAAGTATTCAAATATATCCATAATCCCTCAATCCTTATCTCCAACTGAAATTATGCCTAAGTATATATATCTGGTTTTGTTTTCATTCATCCCATGTGACTCCTGCCCTGTCTATTCCTCCCCTTCCACTTGTTATCACCCACTGTTGAAATTTAGATAGTAAACACTTTTGAGCAAGAATCTGCATAATAACATGTAATAATAAACTCTTTGAAGCAGAGACTTCTATAATAAGCATGTCATCTCTTGTTGGATATGTCTAAAAAATACCCTTAAGGAACTTCCTAAATTTCTGAAGTTCACAGAAATGCCTTCCTATCCTCTAGTCTTGGACTATGAGCCTAAGGATACTTACATAGGCATAAAGCCCACTGAAATCAATGGGACTTGCTTCTACAGGTTTGAGAATAGGATCACCTGCCTATTTCTATCAGAGCTGACCTTCTTGTGAGGTAAAGTTGGCTGATATTGGATGCCTTGAAGGGCGGCAGACGGGGAAAGAGAAAGATCTGATCTATAGAGGCAAAACCTCTGGATAAATTAACTTTGCAGGTTTTTGTACCATTCTGAACTGTTCCCTGAGAAAATGCTGAAACTGGTATCCAGAAGCACAACCCAACCGTTGGGTCAACTGATATAGGCACAAGTTAAGCAAGGGCCCAGATTCACCATGGGTCCTGTTTGCCACCTCAAGGGGGGAAAGGAAGGGCAGAGAGGGTGGTGGCAGCCACAGTGGTTCTCACTGGCTGGGAGGGGGCCAGGCCACAAAAGCGGGAAGCTTGGGCCCACCCTGACCCCCACCAGACCAATCCTGGGGGGCCATGGGGACTAGGGAGTGGGGCGGCCATTTAAGGTGCCACCCCACCCCTGGCCACCCTCTTTGTTGTGTGAGTTTTGCCCGCCCACCCTCCCCATTTCTAGTTACCTTTGTTTGTGCAGTGATTTCACGTGGGATTTGTGCTTCAGCTAATTTTGTTTTTTACTTGTCACATCACAGGTAGTATCAGTATGGGGCCGGATGCATTCTAAGGAAAACCGACCTGCATGCCCATTTTCCTGAGTATGGGAATCCCCTTAAGGTTTCTTGGGGTGAGGGTTTCAAGAGGAATGCCCAGCCTGGAGGGTCTGCCAGGGATTACCCTCACACTCAGGTGGCAGTGGAAGCCACTTTAGGGTGGGCTGGGGTGGGCAGGGGTATCCTCGACTGGTCAGTTGATGTCCAGGATCTGGTATCCCATGCTGTGCCCAGGCTTCTTACAGCTGTAACCAATAAATTTGTGGACAATTTTATTCCTAAAACTGCATTGTGCATGTGTTATTCAAACCTGGGTTTGGAAATAGGGTTACTGGAGTACGGGGAATAGGGGAACCCATTGCCTTCGACACCCTCCCCCTGCTCTCCCCACAGGTGCTGGGGCCACATATAGTGTGGCACCACTGAGCTTTAGATGTACCCTGTGAAAAAGTGGATTGAGAGAGTGTGCATGTGCACGCATGCATGCATAAGGCTACCTGTTGTCTCACAGCAATGTCCTTCCCAAAATATTCTGATACACTATTTTTCTTTGGATTGTATGTTCTCCTCCTCTCCAAAACAACAGCAAAAGTTTAAACACAAGTGTAACTGCAGAAAGACTACTTCCCTATTACGAAGAAGCCAGATCAAGGCTACTTTTACCAAGTGCTTAGAGAGAAGCCTCCTGCCAACCTAGCAGTTAAAAAGCAATAAATTGCAAGTAGATAAATAGGTACCACTTCAGTGGAAAGGTAACAGTGTTCCGTGCGCCTTGGCTAGTCATGCCAGCCACATGACCACGGAAACGTGTCTGGACAGTGCTGGCTCTTCAGCTTGGAAATGGAGATGAGCACCGCATCCCTAGAGTTGGATTCGACTGGCTTTCTAGCAAGAGAAACCTTAGAGGGAAGCAGTTCTATTTTACCCCCTTAATTTATGATAACTTTCTGCTTTGAAACACTTATTTCAAAATGGTCCAAAAACCACAGAACACTGAATAACATACTGTAATCATCTCCGCTCCCAGGTACACCAACAGTTTGCCATTCATCTGTGTTTTGGTTTCTAGCAATGTATTTGGCCTTTATTGTATTGGTTATTCAACATTTCTTGCTGCTATTACTAATTCATGCCCTGACCTGGATAGCCCAGCCTAGCCTGCTCTCATCAGATCTCGGAAGCCAAGGTCTTGTATTCTATTCTGTTAAGCAGCAGCTGGACGAACACTTGTCAGAAATTCTCTAGGCTGATCCTGCACTGAGCAGGGGGTTGGACTAGGTGGCCTGTATGGCCCCTTCCTACTCTCTGGCTCTATTATTCTATTAAGCAGGTTCTGCCCTGGCTAGTATTTGGATGGGAGACCTCCAAGGAACACCAGGGTCATGACATGGAGGCAGGCAATAGCAAACCACCTCTGAACACCTCTTGCCTTGAAACCCCCCTGGAGTTGCCGTAAGTCAGTTGTGACTTGATGGCACTTTCCACCACTTATTTATATATTGCTTTTCTTGCTGAAATCCAAAGTGAGTCCAATTTTAAGAAGTCTTTTTAAAACTTGAAAGTTTTTATACTCAAACGTTGCTAGGAATGAAATTAAACATCCTGAAGCTTTCACCAAAAAGGCACATGACAACACCTGTAAATGCTGCCTAACTCAGAGTTTCCAGCAGGGCCAGCCAGGGACCAAGGCCCAAAGCTTTTGGGCAGGCATCGGTGGGTATCCCTGGAGAGGCAACACTATAAAACTTTCATAGTGTCATCTTTTCCCTAGAAGGGATTTAGAACAGGACTTCCCCATCTGACCTGAAATGGCCATTTCCCCATTTATGCTGCACCCTATGTACAGCTATAAACTAATCAGCAAGAAAGCTCTATATTGAAAAAGGTCAGCACAGCCCTCCAGTGTTTTCTTCCCGAGATGCTCTTTCACCTGCTGCTGTCACAGAAGCTTGTTTCTCTACTCCTTAAGACATTCCTTGTGTTCCTCAAGAGCTGTAAAGGTCCAGGCAGCGACAGTGCCCAGATAACTGGATTAGATCAGGCCAATGTCTTTAATCTATAGAAACTAATCCGTCAATGGCACTAGTTCATTGCTTAATCCTTCCAATCCCATATATAAATTGGTTGCAATCTGCTTTAGAGCTGTCATGCTGTGCTATTGCCCACTGATGGAGCCTGGTAGCAGTTTATCTGCACAGGGTAAACTAATATATCATAAATTCAAAATCTGCAAGAATTAAAAAGAAGTGCAACCAACCACCCAAATTTACAGTAACTCTTTCTACACCCAACTGAAGTTTTATTTGTCAATACCTCGCTGTCTGACTTTCCTCCAGTAAAGTGCATCAAGAGAGTACTATCCAACATGTGTGAAAGGAGCCTTGTGTGTCCATATCTTTTTTTTCCTTTCATGAGTGGAAAAGCATTTTGAGAGAGAGGCCACTGGTGGTGTGGAAATAGCCAGAAAGATTTAAGCAGCCCCTCTCTTCTACAGTTTTTGTGAACAAACACATTTTCTTTTCATTTACATAAAAGCATCAAACCTCCTCCTGCTTTGCCCCAAGACAGGGGGGAAAACCTTGCAGTTGGGAAAGGGGGAGTAAGGAAAATGCAGGCAGCCTTGTAACTGCTAGCAGCCAGGGAAGGGAGATGGGATAGCAGGGACGAGGATCAGCCACACTTCCCTGGTCAGAACTGGGAGTCTTGAGAGGCTGTCGCAGAATGATGCTAAGAGGGAATGTCTTCAAGATCCATTTGGGTCAAAAGGGTAGGTTATGAATAAAAACTAAAATAAGGTAACAGTCAAGGATAAGAATGGGTTTATTTCTGCAACACACTTCTGTGCTTCTGTACATAGGCTTTCTTTCTAGAAATTATCCAAGTCACCCAGAGCTCCAAGAGTATAGTATTGGCCAAAATTTCACTTAAAATATTTACATTCTGCTTTTCCTGACATTCTTGCAGTTTACATACATATTACAGCTAAATCTCATAATAAATTAAAATGAATAACTATTGAATAAATTAAAGCCATATAAGTTAAAAAGAAATTTTAAGGAAATTTAATTCACACCCTAGTTCTGAGTGGTGAGAAGTTCTAAGGGCTGGCATTTATGGCATTTTTGTAGTATTTGCTTCATTTACAAATATACAAGTAGAGCACATTTGGAGGCACAGAGGCACTCCTAAAGGGCAACCGCTCCACCACCCCACATCAGATTCCACAAGACAGAGATTCTGTACCCAGCTCTCAGCAGTGACTCTTTGCTTCTGTCTTCCAGAATCTGAGCCACACTGTTTTATCTCCCTGCCCATGCCCCTCTCCCAGTAGAGGAATTCAGCTCTTCTAAGCCCTGATGGAGCCAGAGCTACTGATGACATATCCACAATAGTTAAGACACATTATAAATTTGTCTAGCCATATAGGATCAACCAATCCACAGTAATCAGAACCCAAGCCTGTAACAATATATAGCAGCTATTACATAGGTCAAAATCAATATGAGGGAACTGAACCTATAAGGAAATAAGGTGTGATGAGGCTGAATTGTGAGCGGTTCGGCTGTAGCCCTTGAGGAAAGAGACAGACTAGCTAGAAACCTGAGTTGCCGTATTGTTGTGGCTTCACTTCCCTGCCAGGTATCTCCAAACGGAGGCTTCAGTTGGAAGAAAGGGGGCAACTCAACAGAGGACAGCAACACAGCAAACACTTGTGATCAAACAGCAAACACTCAGCCAGAGTCTGCAGCAAGGTAATACAGTACCTGAGCAGAAAGAGCAGCATCACAGCCTTCACTGAGTCTGCTTCCCCACGTTACTGCATAGAAGGCTGGACAGGTTTGTCAGCTGATGGCTGCAACCTGTAGCAGCAGTTTCAAAATCCTGGACTAGAATTAGGAGCATAGAAAGCCAGTTAATCTTTCTCATTGATGGCTCAGCAAACCACATAAACAAGTAGGTTGGCAATTCTCTTCTTCTCCTTTAAGCTACAGCTGATAACATCTGAGGACAAAGACTGAGGATCTTATCTCTAAACTCCCTTTAGAAGAGCTGATGATACCTCAGTAATATGTGACTTGAGGACAGTATCACAACTGGTGGAGAATGCAGGCAATCCTCTAGATGCGGATGACTTCCTGATGGCTTTAAAATAAAAAAGGGAAAAAGATTTTGTAAACAGGAGCAGGGGCGGCCTCATCCATTAGGCAGATCTAGGCAACTGCCTAGGGCACCATAGAGCAGGGGCACCAAAAGACACTTACTGGGCAGGCAGCAGCTCCAAGTGGTGCCCCCAGCACCACCACCCAGGTTGCCTTGCTCACTCCACCCTCCTTCCCTGCCAGATCCACTGTGCCAGACTCCATTCCCTCCCTCCAGCGTCATGGCAGGCATGGCAGCTTGGGGAATGGCAGCTGGCCCTGCTTACCTTCCCCTGCTACACCCCTTCAAAGAAGGGAGGAAGGAAGAGCAAGCAGCCACCAGCTCCACCATGTTCCCTCCCTCCAGCTTCACAGTGGCTTCAGGGCTCAGAGCGCACCTAGGTCATAATGGGTCCATGCACATGTCCTTGCAGGGGCAGGTGCCACCAGTGGCTTGTCTAGGATGCCAAAAGTCCTTTGACCATCCCTGAATAGGAACAGAGACTAAGCCAAAATGTTTTTCACAATAGAAGTCTCCCAGGTTGAAGATTAAGCGAGGCCCAAGGTGACCTAATAAACACGAGTGCACAGTGTAACATAATAAACAGATTTTAAGCTATGTGTTCTGCACTGATGGTATTAACTCACAGACCAGATTTTTGCATGAGAAAACAAGTTCCATCAGATGATACCTCATCACCTTCAAAAGAGTAGCTGAGATGACAAGGCAGCCTCACCCGCAGTGAGGATTCATCTGTCAGACTCAGCCCATGAAGAAAGAAAGAAAGGAAAGTCCTCAGAGAGCAACACCTTCCACCACCTTCCAGAGGCTCAAAGAACAGATTCATACAACTCAGGACCAACAATCTCTCCTTCAGATATAGGTCTTGTATAAATATCTCAGAGGGTCCCAAGGAAAGACTAAGACATCAGAGCACAACATACTAAACTCCAAAAGAGCTATAATGTAAGGTCCTTGGGGAACTTGTCATACATCAAGGCAATAAAAACATTTCTGCAATGACTGTCCCTATAATGAATGCAATTACACACTCCCCATGACAGAGAGAGGCATCTTCACCACAGAAAACCAGAAACCATTAAAGGTCCTCACATAGGTCTTAGGACAAGAAAACGAAACCCTCTGAGATGTTGAACCCATATACCTTGCATGGGATCTGGGAAGGTTACAGAGGCCATAACTAAAACTCAACAATAGCTCAACAACAGTAGAATGAAACAATAAGAACGTAATACAGTACCTGAATGAATTCAGAGAAGGTGCTAGGCAATCCTCAAGAATAGAGGTCTACAAACACTGAGAAGGCCTCTCCTCAGTCAATGGGCACCTCATTTCAAATTGTGAGGGGACCCAGAGGAGGGCCTCTCCAGAAAATCTAAATGGATAAATAGGTTCAGCTAAGGATACCCTTAGCCCAGATGGCTAACATAATGCCAACTTACAAAAAAATATAATAAAATCACAGAATATAAAAACATTCAACACACAAACACTAAAAAACAAATTAGTATGAGCTTTAAAGGTTCCACCCAACATTCAAACTAACACACAATACTAAAGTACTTATGGATATGAGTTTCCCACCACATAGGTTCCACAATAAACTCCACAGTCCGTAGATGCCCTTGGAACTCCAAGTCCCTTGGAAACTAGACTGATGAATATTCAGTAATGTGTCAAGATTCCTTTAACTCAGCTCATACACCATCTCGAATTCTGGGTCTCCATTATTAATATTAATGGATGAACTTCCTAGGCCAGATTTTTACAAATCATGTTGAAGAATGTTCATGGGACATTCTATGTTCATGTTAATTTTACTCCTGTTCTGAACTGGGCCCCTTTGCACCCCTGAAGATGTTACTGATAGCACAACAGGCCCTGACAGTCTCCCCACTACCAACCCCCATCGCAAGCCTTCCCTACCTGCCCCCAGTTCTCAAACTTACATGTAGTTTGCCATCAATGGATGCCACTCCACAAAACTGCAACAGCTTCTGTGTCTCCATCATGAGGTATACACTTACTGTAAGTGCTCCTTACTGCCCTCCTGACTCTACAAAGTAGGTTTGAGGGAACAGTAGCAAAGGCTTGCAAAAAGTATGTCCAAAAGACCATGTCAATCTGGGTCTGAACTCCAGAGGGTCTAGACCAGAGTCAAAATGAGCTTGGATTAATAACATTTGGCATCCAAATCCCAGAAAGCCAAACTTCACCACTACACAGATTAAATTATTTGCATGCAGGCTCTCAGGAACAGACTGGGAAGTTAACATGTCCCACAGACAATCCTAGTTGAGCAGCCTGGGCACTGAATTACCCACAGCCTCACGGCAGTGATTGCAAAGGAAACTGTGGGTGAGCAGACATTGACCATTGTTGCTACTGAAGCATCCAAACCAAATGGTCCCCTGTGGTACTGGCAAAACTACTGGTGCTTGGCTCTGCTTGCTCCAAATCACCAGGAACAGTCTCTGTAAATTAAATGGCCAGGTCACCTCTGCCTGCTCTGAAGTGCATCAATATAACACTGTCTTCACAGATTTTCTCCCAGTTTTTAAGTTCCTCTTCACACAATTTCTTCACTGTGGCACCTGTAGCCCATTATAATTCCCCACCTTTAAAAATGCCAGGTTGCTCTGATAGAAATCTCCTTTCAGCTAGATTTAAAAGCCACATCATCAATCCCTTGATTTTCTTCCAAATAGTATTTCCCAAGACTAAAAATGGGAGTGCGAACTAAACAGATGGCTGCTGTAAATAAAACTGAAAGCACTGGAATGTTTTCCAATGTATATGTTCCTACACAGGATTCATAGACTGCATTGATTCAGTTGGTTGAAATGCTGCATATTACACAGGAAGCTTTGAAATGACCACAATTGAGAGTAAAATAATCGCTGTCTTCAATTAGAATCTTATAATTTTGTTCAAGACGGGGGAAGGTATGTGTATAGCACGTATGTGTACTGTACACTATAACTCCAGCAAAATCATTAGGACAGGAGAGAGTTCAGAAATGGTAGTATCAGCAGTTCTTACAACATAACCATAAATATTGAGTGTGATGCTACAGGAACTTGTCTGCTACTGAAATGCTAAGAGTCACACTTGCAAATGTCCAAAATGCATTAATGTAGTTCCATACCCAACAACAGGAATTTGGCTTTCAAAACAAGATCACTGTGAGGGAAAGTCTTATCCAACACAATGGAACTTGTTTCCTTCATGACCCTCTGTGGTATTCTATTGTATGGACATTAAGCGATTATTTTTGTAAATTACTATGAGAATATTATTGGCTAGTGATAAAAATGTATTGATGTTTTCAGAATGGGTACCAGTTCCAGAAATTAGTTATCTCTTTCTGGGGTAACGCCAACCAATCTAGACACCTATATGTTCAAAATTTGGATATTATTTTATTTTATCGCGCATCACCTCCCGCTTATTTCCACTGAGTATCTCCTTCCACTCTGTTGCCACATCGGGCAGCTTAGTTATCCTTTACCTGGACTGTCCAGTTTGGGGATCTTGACACTATAGAGGAGCCATGATGTACAAAGAACTTTATCAAAACCACAAGCAAATTTATGGAAATACATGACAAAACCCACACATGGCCAGATATAAAATCAGGTAACTATTGTGTTAAATGTTCTTGTTGTTTAGACTTTTTGTATTTCTTATGTTGCTTATAAATTAAATAAAAATCTACTAATTCAGCTCCCCGCCGCAGGGAGCAATTACACAAACAGGGAAGTGGCTGGCCATGAAGCAGTAGCCACTAAAAGGAGGTTGAAAAGGTGTCCACATGACAGCCATAACAGCAGCACTGGCTCTATTAATTCCACTTCTTATAACAGAATAAGGTATGTCAGGAAGATGTCATATCACATGTGAAGAATTTATATTTTGTGCCTACCATCTTTTATAGCAAGAACTCTATAGGGAATGGAGCCCGACACATGTTCTCATGCTTAAGAATAGTATTCACACATTCAACCCAGCCTGCAAACTCTGTCTCTTGAAATGTGACAAGAAGAGCTGGATCCTTTTGAATTCAACCAATGAAAACTCAGAACACACTACTAATAATGTTTTTCATTTAATTTCTAACCAAATAAATAGGTTGGCTTGATTCTACATCTGTTTAACTGCAAGCAGCCGTCTCTGTTATTATTATTCCAAAGGCCTGGGAACTCTTACAAGTTCTTTTCTTATCTGTTGCTGCCTTTTAAAAATTTCTCTAAAACTACCAAACTACATCAGCAGATTGTTGTGTTGAAACACCAAATCCCACCAAAGGAACGAAGAAGATGTATGGCATTCACTGTCTGAATAGAGGGTGGTCCACATAAGAACATAAGATAAGCCAGTGATCCAACGATTACAACATTACAACAATGCGACATAAAGCAGAACAACTGCACACACAAACTGTGACAACTAGAAGGGAAACAGTTGATAATTAGTTTGATAATTAGTGTTAAATAGAAATAAGTGAGGATCAAGTGAAGCAAGGGAGGATGATACCCACTGATCACACAAAGTGTGCATGTGTCATGAACACATGCATGCTCCCCAACACCAGATCAGAGCTGTGGGCCATTGTACCTGCTCTGTCCCAGAGGGTTCAAGGTCCTCCTCAGGGGCCCAGGGGCCAGCAGCCTGAGCTGGAAGCCTCAGGTGCAGCAAACAGAATGCACCGCTCCACTGACCAGAGAACAGCAGCAAACTGGGCTCATAGTGTTAATCCCAGAAAATCTGGAGGCTCCATCCATGCTAGCTGCAAATCACATAACATCCCTACTATTAATTATATTTTTGTCCCACCCATCAGTCAAGGACCTCAGGCTCTCCTCTGACCCATTATACCCTGAGAACAACCTAGTGAAATCAGTTAGGCTAACAAAGAGTTTATGGCTCAAGGTCACTCAGTAAGCTTCGTGGCGGAGTGGGGCTCATATCATTCTAACCTACTAGTCCTCAACATGGCACCTGCCAATATATTTCCTGGTGCCTGCTTGCTTCTTGAATCTTGGGGATAAAAATCAAAGTGTCTCTAATGGAATAAAAAAAATAAAATCAGGGAGCTTTGTCACTCCCTAACAGCTGGCTTCTGACTAGCAAAACAATGAACTGAATTCATTCCAAGCAGGCATGCCACAGCTGTCTGCTCCTGGCTTGGCCATAAACATAGACTTTCTTTTGTCTTGGGGCTTGGCAACCTCTCCCTATGCAGACAGCAAGACCTCCTCTTTCTCAAAACCAAACAGCATCTCTTCCCCAAAGCAGAGAACCACTCTCAGCTTTGCTCAATCTAACTGGAGCAGGCGGTGCTTCAGCAGAGCCCAGAAGGCATCACCTGCACAGAGTTGCTCTTAGGAAGCAGGTGTGTCATAGGAGCACTTGGCTTAGAATCTCCCAGTGTTCTGTAATTGCCCCCAGCCACTTTAGTAGCCATTCTGCAGTCACTATGCTTTCACAAGATCCCAGTGGTGTCCACAAACTACACACACACTATACACCACACTGGTTATACAGCTTCTGTGCTTTAAAAGGGTTCCTAACCTTGAACTTCAGGCTTCCTGGGTTAAGCCTCAGAATCCCAAGAGAGTGTCTGACAGAAAAGCAACTTGCCATCCCCATGAACATTATTAGTTGGAAGCCTTTGCAAGTGTCAGTCTTTTAGTTCTTCTGATGCTGAATCTACCCCCCCCAATTATTATTCCCATCTGAATTCACTGCCTGCAGCTATGAGTCAATATCATTACAGAGCCCTTAACCTCTTTTCTGCTTTGTGTGCCTACCAGATGTCAGAAGAATGTCAGAAATGTAGTTCTGAATCCCAGCATATTGGGGTGCTTTCTGTCTGAATTACTGTATGTACTATTATTTGAGAAAAATGGTTTATGGTACAAAATCTTTTTAAAAACAAAAATCTGCCCAAGAGTGCTCTCCAACAGCTTTTCAGAATGCATGGCTTCTGCATAAACTTGTCAGCTAGTTAATAATTCTGTGGAAAGCAAATATAAAAAAGCCACAAATTGAAACTAGACAGGTCAGTTTTATGACACGTGAGTAGATGGCAGAACAAACTACTGTTGAGTTCTGATGTTCAACAATATTCTTTGATGTGACAGAAAGTGGCCTTCAGCTAGCTGAGAAGGATTGGAGGTCTGCACCTCAGTCCTCTACTCTGGCAGCAGAGCTTGCCTGGACACGTGGGTCTTCAAAAGTTATTCCCCCAATTAGTGATACAGATGAGGGGAAGAGAACATAATTCAGGGGGATGAACACTGTGAAAAGTGGGCTTTGTCCTGCATCTTTCAGAACTTAATTTTAACTTAAAAGAAAAAAAAGATTTTTGAAATTATATTCATATCAGCATACAACACCAAAAGGAGATTATCTTTTTAATAAAACCAACTTTAGCACTTTTCAGACATAAGGTTTGTCAGGGGGAAAAAAAAGAAAATGGTCTCATAATATGTCCAGGAGGTGCACCTGGCTAGGGCTGCAGCACATAGAACAAAGAAGGTAAGACACAGCAAACACAATTAATTAGTTACAGAATGGCTACGGTCACACGGAGCATTAGCCACGCTACAGAGACTGAAGATAGGCGGATTTTCCGGGCGCGATCATACTGCAACATCTGGGAAGCGTAGAGCTCCCATGGCAAACCCGAGGCTTCCCGCCGAAGATGCGCCATAAAAAACTAGTACCTCTGAGGTACTAGTTTCCGGAAACCATGGGGCAAGGGCGGGCGTCTGATCACGTTTCCAGTGGTAGCGTATGGCATCCAGCGCCCACCCATGTCCCATCGCAAAAAGGTGTTTTTTTCCCCAAGTCTCCACGGGATGTGCACAAGCACCCAACGGCGCATGCGCACACTTGGTTTTTAAAAATCCCCAACCCCCGCCGCGCCACTTCTTTGCCGCGCCGCAGGATTGACGTATGAGCGGCACCTCCCCCCGAATGTCGGCGGGATGTTTGATCCTGCGGCCGCGCGGTAGTTCGCTCCGGGGCAAACAGCCACGCCTCCCCCCCGCAATATCCGCCCCGTGTGACCGGGGCCGTAGTTAGGCCTTTCTCAGTATCCTCTGTTCCCAGGAAGAAACACAACTCCAATTTCAACTAACTTTTCCAGAGACAACTTTGAATTGAACTGAAGTATCACATTAAGACTTTATTACATTATCAGTGTTGTCTTGTGCGAAGAAGAGGGAGTCAATGAGGGTTGGTACCCACCTTTCTCATTACATACAACAAAGCTTTAAATGATGAGGTAGATGATGGGGCAGATTTTGCCAGCCATGCACCAGGCAGATTTTTAATCCATCTGTTTTTGTTGCTTTGTATGACAACACCATTTGGATTTTCTGCCCTGGGTGACAAAATGTTTTGGCTAACTCTTACACTCTATGCTGTATGCTTCCACCAGAATGAGATAGCACTTATTTCATACAGGTCAAATCAACCGGTTATCTCTTCTCCCAAAGTCCTTATTTCTTCATTAACCCAGAATGAGATCTAAGAGAAAAAATGACAATGCATGTTTTTATACATGCCATCTTCCAACCCAATCCTGAATATTCCCAGCAACATATCTACTGGAGTAACATCTATATAATGCCATCATGAACTAACAAAAAGCCTGACTTGCAAACTAGCCTGGAGTTTGGACTTGCTCCCATGTAAATTTAACCAAGTCCATAGCCCTGGTCACACTGGGGGAAAAGACACGGCCAAAGCGTGGCTTTTTTGAGCCGCATCAAAACAGACGCGTGGTGGCAGGATCAGACAGATCCCCCGAGCCGCCGCGCAGTTGCTCCCTGGCACGATCAGATGCCGGGGGGGGGGAGCCACGGAATGGAGAGTGAGGCAGCTCACTACGCATGTGCACGCCTGCGCAGTTTGGCCGGGGGCCTCGCATGCTGCTGGAGACAGGCGCGCCGGCGATCCCGCGGCCGCCCTTGATGCAGATTTTCAGGTAGGTAGTAGTCTTTTCTAGGGTTTTTTTTAATGCGCAGTTTCGGCCGGAAGGGACGGATCGGGGACGGGTGCACTCTGCTTCCCAGATGTTGCGGTGTGATCGCGCCCGTTTGATGCACCCCCGATCCATCCCTCTTGCGGGGCAAATCCTCCCGTGTGACCGGGACCCATGGCAGTCTGGCTGTAACTCTTCTGGCTGCTGCTGAAAGCTATAGTCCTGTGTACTGTTTTCTGCAGTTCTGTGCTAGGTTGACCAGCAGCTGTGTCAAATGTGTATCATCCGAAAACACCCACAGAAGTTATTGAGTAGGCAGTTAAGGTGACTTGATGCCCCTCTTGCACTATCAGCAAGGTGTAAGAGGCCATGTCTGATGCAAGAGTTGGTTGGGTTGAGCAGAATAAATGAATGTGTTGATACTGGAACTGAAAATGGCTAGGCTCTAAGTGCCTTCCACAGAATGCTGAAGAGAAGATACAGCAGACTTGGCAAGATGCACCTACAGTATTAACCACTTGTATATAGGTTTTTATAGGTATATAGGTTTCAATAGAACCTACCAGCCACTCCAAGTTATTCGAAATTAGATTTTTACCATGTTAGGTACAAGAAGAGAACCTGGGATCCAAAGAGCTCCTTGAAGCATACCTAGTAGGATTTTTAATTGTTCTTTGAATGACCGACCCACAACCACTCACAGGCTTGTAATTCTTTGCAGTCTTTGTTATGTTCTTCTCCTCTGTATCATTAATCTGATCAGTTTAAAACAGCAATATAGACCCCTGCTCCTAGCCAGGCTTTTTACCTCAGACCCATGGAATAACAGCAGATTGCAGGGTTCTTAGATAAATGCTGAAAATTTCCCCTTGACCATAAATATTATGTAGCCTGTGTAAATCACCTGTGTGAATCACTCTAAGTCTCCCATCCTATAATTCCTCTGAGGACTTAGATGGCAAAGAACTCTAAATGAACCAAAGTACACCTTAAGAACCCAAAGCATATGGCCTAATGTAGGTGTCCACAACATTGCTGAGCCTGCCATTCTGGAATGCTGAGAAAGGGTAGCAGGTATCACCACAGAATGGCTGCCATGAGGCAGGACCAATCACAAAATGGCTGGTGGGTGTGTGTGGATCCAATCACAAATTTTGGGAAGATGCCAAGCATCCTTCTATGACTTCCTAGTATGTGCTCTCTGCAAATTCAAAAAACTCTCATGAACTCTTCTGATGCACTCCCAGCACCGAAGAGGTGGAGGAATGCTAGGACTGGCTTTTTTCATTGGAGAAAAAGATGTTGTTTGGTTTTAGTTTCAAAAAAGGGGGGGAGAGTTTGCCCCCTGCACAGCCATAATGCAAAGCCTAGAAACATAAAAAAGTCTCTGCCTATGGCTAAGCCAAGCACACGTGGTTGATATGTGTACCTGGGATGAACATAGTGCTTTGTCAGTCATTCAAGTGGTAAGGGATGCAGCCCCAAACACTTTTTTCCTGTTCCAAGTCTCTATGAATTGTATTCTCAAGACTCAAGAAGCAAGCAGCCACTAATGATTTATAAAGCAGAAGAGGACAAAATAAAAAGGATTCTCAGCTAGTTTAATCTCACTAGTATTAAACCCAAGTTGTTATGGAGGGAACTGACTCATGAATCACTGGAGCTGTAAGTCCCAAGTTCCATCAAGGAGGCATGACCAGTTTCCAGGAAGAACAAACCACCCATCAAATCCTACATACAGTGCAAGTGATCCATGGGTAAGCCACAACTGTGCCAAATGCCAGCCCCTATAACTTTTTGAGGGGGAGTATTTTTTTATATTTTTCATATGGGCATGTGAGTGTGTGTTAACCTGGAAGTCATGGTGACCTCTGGTGACTGACCCCTACTGGGGGCATGAAGGATAAAGCCTACCCCTGACTCCGGACTGCTGGTATTCTAAGGCCTCCCCCATCCAAGGACTTACCAGAGTTGAGCCTGCTTAGCTTCTGAGATCTGAGGAGTTCAGGCTTGCCTGGGCTATCCAAGTCAGGACACACACACATACACAATTCTTGAAGTACTTTTACTAGTTGTTGGTGTGTGTATATACACACCCATGCACGCACACACACCAGCAACTAGTAAAAGTACTCCAAGAATTATGTATACTGTCCACAAGGACATTTTTTTTTTTGCATGTATATTTCTGTTGATATGTTTAACCAACTGGTCAAATAATTGATTTTTCTTTCTGTTTCCATATCCCTCTGTTAAGAAGTACAGGGGAGAAGATAATGAGTGACAAATCAGAACCCTGGGGAAAGAGAGTTTAGATTATATAATATCAGATTTATTTTGATTTCTGAAGCCATTCTGTTCTGAAAGCTCAGGGAAGGTAACAATTTTTTTCAAAAGTATATCTGGACAAATTCCTGCTCATCACACACACACACAAATTCAACATCAGATTCTTTATTAGATAATTCTTGACTATGGCTCTGTGGGTCTCAGCATAGAATCCCCACTATGAGTTCCATTTGATCACTGATATACAGTTGCCTTTCAAAGCTGTATCACAGATAGAGGTCAGACCTCAATAGCAAGGAGGAAAGTTGTTTGCAGGAACTCGTTCAGCTTTCATATACAATGGAGAGGTTCAGGCTCAGCCATTGTCTACATGCTCAGCAAATGTAGCAGAATATAAGTTTATCAATTCAGTTCAGTTTATTGCATATGGCCATTGGCCGTTGCAAATATAATACAATATAAGTTTATCAAGACCACCAGTTGATTTTCAATGTGTTACAGGTCAAGAATAACCTCCATTTAGAAAAACATAGGTCCCTGCCACACGGCAGGAAAAACGACGGCCGAAGTGCGGCTAATCTGAGCCGCACCAAACTAGAGACGCCACAGATCCCCTGAGCTGCGGCGCTGTTGCTCCCCAGCATGATCAGATGCCGGGGAGAAAGCGACAGTGGGAGGGGGAGGCTGGCGAACTGCGCATACTCACACATGCGCAGTTCGGCCAGGAGCCGGGGATGCGCCGGCGATCCCACGGCCGCACTTGCCACGGCCTTTTCGGATGAACCACCCAGGTAGGTGGTTCTTTTTTGGTGCGGGGTTTTGGGCGGGAGGGACGGATCGGTGACGGGCATGCAACACTTCCCAGATGTTGCCATGGGATCGTGCCCATTTGCCGCGCATCCGATCCATCCCTCTTCTGGCCCAAATCCTCGTGTGTGACCGGGGCCATACAAATGTTTCTCTGATGGATGATTTTTACAAAGTGAAAGGGTGAGGAAATGTTCTAGGATCACATTGTCTGCCATGCAGAAGTCTACTGAAAAGAGTTGTCTTGTGCTTTCTAATCTGTTTTGGTGCCATGAGGCAGCACAAAATCAGTGGCTTAGATTATGGGCTAGTTTTTTAGTTGCAAAGGGGGGAAATGTCAGTTCCTTCAAAGTTTCCGTCTTCAGTTGATAAATGAAAGCAGGAAAGGTCACACACAGAGAATTAGCTTGTTTCACCACAAATACTGACATCTTGGGGAAATCATAGATACAAAATATCATCACAGGTCAGTTATTACAGATTCTAATTTAGAAAGTGCATTTGAAGATTTGCAGGAAGTTACATAATGTCTGAATTGAGGGCACAGTACTGAGCAAGGGAAATTTATCTCTCCCCCTTCCCCTACACCATTTCCCTGATCAAAATCCCCCTCCCAGACTGCACTGTGCCACAAGAGAGGTGAAAAAGACAGTTAACTATTTTGTACAGTCTTTTTCCACTTTAAGCAACTGGGGGCATTTAAAAAAAATCACTGGCAATCTAAATCAAAAATTTCCTTTGCATCTAACTTATCTTTCATGTGTAGTTTGGCCCTTAGTGATTCACATGAAATTTATCTTCCATGAAGTATAAAAGCAGAAATTGATGCCGCTAGCTATCAATTATAATATAGCATTTTGTATTACATTAAATAAGAACTGATGGTCATTTGAGAAAGTTAATGTAATGTGAAAAATTATTGGAAAATGAAGGATTCTTTTAATTTTCAGTGAAGGACTGGGGAAGTGAGAGAAATAATTTAAGGGAAGATTTACATGTCAAGTTAGACAGTTCTCATTATGGATTCAGGTGGGGTAGCTGTGTTGGTCTGAAGCAGCAGAACAAAGTTTGAGTCCAGTGGCACCTTTAAGACCAACAAAGTTTTATTCAAGGGGTAAGCTTTCATGTGCAAGCACACTTCTTCAGATATAGTTCTCATTAAGTGAGGTTTATGGCGCAAGTGAGGCTCATGGCTCAAGCAGCCATGATGCTGGAAAGTCCTTGAATGGAGACCCCAGTTTTTTCCCCTTTCTAAAAATCAGGGATGCAGGGATCCAGTTTAGATCAGACTCACAGCACAAGGGAGTGGCAATTTAAGTCTTCCCTGGTGCCATTTTCCCAATCTGAAATGGCCCCATGGAGCAGCTGTGCCCCATTTGGACAAACATATAGGCAATTACATTACCTGCATGTTTGCACCAGTGGGGCAAATAGTATTCTGGGCACTGCAATCCCAATCTAACTGAGTCTCTATGCATCTGATTTTAATAGAGGAAAAATACAGTAGAAACCCTGTTGACACGAGTCCAGGGTCTCATGTAGTTGAAGACAACTGAGCATCTTAAAAAGAGGCACCTTAGATGCTTCAAGCAAGAAGCTAAGGCCCCTGCCATACGGCAGGGAAAACACCTGGCAAAGCGCGGCTAAAGAGAGCCACGTCAAAAAAGATACACGCGGGCGGGATCCCACGGATCCCGTGCACCACGCGTCGTTGCTCCCCGGCACGATCACATGCCGGGGAGGAAGAGTCGGAGGCAAGGGGGAGGCTGCCGAACTGCGCATGCTCAAGCATGCGCAGTTCGGCCGGAGGCCGGGATGTGCCGCCGCAAGGACGCGCGGCCGATCCCACGGCCGGTTTGAGGCGCTCTACTTCGCAAGAACCACCCAGGTAGGTGGGTTTTTTTAGTGCGGGTTTTCGCTCGGAAGAGACAGATTGGGGACGGGCAGGCAACGATTCCCAGATGTTGCCATGGGATCGCGCCCGTTTGATCCGCCCCCGTTCTGTCTCGCTCCTGGACCAAAACCCCTCGTATGAACGGGGCCTCACTAGAGTATAAGGCAGAGTTTTTACTTATTATTCCTACCATTTAGGTCCAGTAAACTCGTGGGAAGCCAGTTAACATTTGATCCTTTAATCATCATTTTAAATTCTTTGATGGAAAAAAGTATTTCAAGGGGCTACTAAACAATTAACACAAAATAATTTGGTTGCTGCAAAAATTGTATTGGTTTATCACTGGAAAGCTGATTAGCCCCAACGATTATGGAATGGTTAATTCATGTTTTGCATATTGTTGAGATAGGAAAGGTTTGGTGCAGGCTTTTTTTTTTTTTAAAGAGGTGCCAGAACTCTCAAGAAGGAAATTAAGTTTTCAATCTATATACTGAAAACTCATGAACTTTTAAACATTTTTAAAGGAATTTTGTCAAAAAAGCTCTGGAACTCCGTTCCAGCACATTCCCCCAGAAAAAAAGCCCTGGTTTGGTTGATTCTGTGGCACTTGATAGAAAGCAGACCTATTTTCTATAGGAATACTTGTTACAGTAATATAAGGCTGAAAAGACATATTTCTGTAATTCTCTGACTTTCTGAAAAGAAACACTTTTTAGAGTAGCCATATTGTACTTTTTGCTACAACCCCCCAATTTCACTGCTGCTTTACAGCCTGATTTATAGTAGATGAAAATAAACCAGAACATACAGCCCTAAGTAGTAAAAATGGTTAAATGCAGCCTCATTCAATGTATGTATACCCCAATGCATGTTCTTGGTGTTTGCCCCCAAGTAAGCATGCACAAGGAGGCTTAGCCTCTGTTCGCTATATTCAATATACTTTATTCTTATAAGGGAGAAGTGTGCTCAGAAGACTACAGATTATTTTGGTGACTTTATAACAATTGACATTTGTCCACCTTGATTACGATTCTCTCAGTGATTGTTTGAGACAAGGATTGATGCCTGTGTATACCCTTAATAACAGACCATTGTTTTTTCTGAAGCATATCTTGGGACCAAGCGACTTGCTCCCTGGTGGGTTACAAACAATGTAATGTCATAATGCAATCTACATAAACACAAGAATCCTGCGATTTCTTTCTTCTAAAAAAAAAGTTATAAGATATAGTAATAATAATAATAAAAGTAACAGCATATAATAGTACAACCACCATAAACTACTCAAAATCCAGAACTTAGGAAGCAGTGTCAAATATTCTACTGCATAAACAAATCTCTTTGATGGCTTGTAAAGTAGCATAGTGACATCAACACACAGTTGTGGAATTTGTCACCAAGCCAATGACCTCTCTGAAACCTGTCATAAAGCAGTTAAGCATTACATGACACTTCTGTTTCTACCAAAACCCATGATGGCTTCAGCACCAGCTGGATCAAGTTTTTTCTAGAATAACCTAACTCTGCCTTCCATTAACCTGGTGGAACTCCAAAGATGTTTTTTGGAGTTCAGGGACACCTTCAGTACAAAAAAGCAAATACTGGCCTAAAATACTTTATAAGATTACAACAAAATGACCCACTATTACTATCCATGCTTGAATAATGGAAGAACAGGTAGTGGGCCCTTAATCATGGCCAAATCCTATGCCCCAACTTTCTACAGAAAGTAATTATGGAGGGCAAAACGGGAGGTCACTACCTCCTGTAACAAGCACCAGCTGCCACACTGATTGAAGTCAGTCATTGAAATACATAATCAGTTTCTGAATGTTGGTCCTTCAATGCATGTTCCCAATTGTTTCAACTTGGGCTGTGTCAACAAGGGATGCAGACACCACTAGGTTCCTGTACATTCCACCATGAGAGGTTATTGTCTCACTCTATGCCCAATATAATTCATAAAATAGGGAGGACACAGTCCCATCCCTTGATCCTTCTGTCTAGGGATTACTTTTAGCCTAGCCAGACAATACAAACATTGGCCCCAGGCACACGGGCCAGATATTGAGGGGGGAGGCATGGCTAATTGCCCCGGCGCAGTTTGATCCGCGATTACGCGATCAGACGCGCCTGTGGCACAGCACGGGTCCTTCCCTCTGCGCCAGCGGATAAATGAGGGACCGGAGGGGAATGCCACGAGCCAGCGGCGTCTGGAGGCAGCCCGTGGCAAACGTTTACTAGTACCTTGGAGGTACTAGTTTTTAAATGCGCATTGTCGGCGGTAAGCCACGGGTGCGCTCCACTTCCCAGATGTTGGGGTGTGATCGCGCCCGGATAATCAGCCCACCTTCTGTGCCTCTCCCACAGCAACTTTGCCGAGTTACCGGGGCCATTGTGTGGGTAAACAGAATGGCTTACAGCACCTCTTCAGACCTGGAGAGCTTATGGGCCGGTCATTTTCAGATTTCTTTTAAATCATGGCTACCTTTAAAGCCTTGTCCTGCTGTTCAAAGGCTGGACTAGATTGTCTTGGAATCGCTGACACTATCAGAAGCCAGATTCAGTCCTGTTCATTGACTCAAGAAGAGCATCGTCTTACTCCAAACACTAGTGCTAGGCTGCAATATGCTTCCTGTTAACCATGTGTTCATTTTTAGAGGGCATCGTATGATGTGTATGCCTGTTTGCACAGACTCATTGAGAGAGCAATGGGAGAGCATCTGAAACTATCTTGATATTGAAATGCACTTACGGTGCCCACCTGTTTGTATTTCCATTCTTCAAACCTATCATCACCACCACCCATGCCTCTCAGCAACTGTGCTGTCATCATGTCCTCCACCCAAGGGCAGGGATCAATCCTTTCTGGGCTGACAGCCTCTCAACCCAGTCAGTTAAGCACAGAGAGCCATGTTGGAAGCATGCATTCTGCCACAGTTGGAAGCATCTCCAGCTGCAAGAACCAGCAATCTCTGTCCAAACAAAGAGGGATCCAACTGCAAGCTTGGATTTCAGACAACATCAGCATTTATAGTATCAAAAGCCTTCTCAAAGGAGCAGCAACAGAACAAAACAAAAAAAACACTCTCCTTTTAAGTTCATCACAACCAGCATTCATATTGGGCGACTGTTGGCCTGATCGGCTGCTTCTAATCTTTGCAGCAAAACTGATTCAGACAGTCATCCAAAGGGTGTGACCCGCTATGATGAGAATCACAGAGCCCGCTCCGAAAGCAGATTGCGGGGGGTGGGGTATCGAGTCCCTCTC
Organism: Gekko japonicus; assembly: GCF_001447785.1. Taxonomy (NCBI): domain Eukaryota; kingdom Metazoa; phylum Chordata; class Lepidosauria; order Squamata; family Gekkonidae; genus Gekko; species Gekko japonicus. Next base: position 641,175 of record NW_015169777.1, read on the forward strand.
TCTCTCTCTCTTTAGTATAGCTGTATGCAGACGATGTTAAGTAATTAGGTTAGGGCAATCGCCGTCTAGTGCAAACGCCGCAGAAGCATGCATGAAACAGCGCGGCCGCCACAAGCAGCAGTAGCACCAGAAGACAGGAAAGAAAACTGGCGTGCATTACGCGACGGCTTGGAGATGCGGTGAGCTCCCCGCCAGCGAGTGGCCAGAGGCCTACCGGATCTGCAAAGTTGCTGTCTGGGAGCTGTCCACAGGTGCAGCTCTGGGCAGAATCCTGCCCCTCGTCTCTCTGCAGGAAGACGCCCTCCAGGCCAATTCAGCGAGACTAGATTTTGAGCCGGGAAGCAGAAAGCCTGGAAGAAGCGCTCCTGGCGCCGGGAAGCAGAGAGCCTGGAAGAAGGGACGGATCGGGACAGGACTCGCCGTGAATCTTGTCCAAGGGGACAAGCCGCCCCCGGGCTCCCCTGACCCCTCTCTGAACCGCCCGGCTGCATTTGGTATGCCGGGCGGGGGGGGCGCCTGTGTCTCTCGGCAAGGCCAATCTCGGAAGAGAAGGTCATCGGCCAGGGATCCGCAAGCTCCCTGTGCTGCGCCTGCCGCCAGCGCCCCATCCCTGCGGGTTCGCCGAGGCAGCTCCTGACCTATTTCGCGGGGGTCCGAGGCAGCGGCACCTACCTCCCTACAGCCCGGGCGGCAGCAGCGGGCGGATTCGGCGGCGGGGCTCCGCTGGCGCTGCCATCCTCCCGACAGGATGGGCGAAGGCGCGCGGCCACGGGGGACTGGTCCTGCCCGGTGAGGCGGGATGCGCGGCACTCGCAGGAACCGCTCGCTCAGCCGCCGGCGCCCCTAGCCACCGAAGAGGGTTTTTCCGCCGCCCGCTGCAAGGAGGAGCACACCACGCTCCGGAGCCTCGGACGGGGGCGGGGCCGCGAGCAAGCAGAGGCTCCGCGCTCCTGCATTGGTCGGCACGGAGCGGATTGGCGAGAGCGCCGGCCAATGAGAGCGCGCGAGGGGCGAGGCCTGCGAGCTGAAGCCCCGCGTGCCTCCCTTGCCCCGACGGACAGGGCCCTCCGGGACGGGCGTGGAGGCTGGCGTGCACACGTTACGTGACGCCTGCGCTGCATGCCGCAGTCTCTTCCTGCCAGGTGGGACGTTGGCGCTCTCGGCGTTCTTAGGGTGGGGGGGGGGTTTACTCGTGTCCGTATTTTGCCTCCTAATGGGGCGGGGCGTGCAATGAAGGGTGCCTTTTTTAGCGGTGAAGGGGAGAGAAAGCAGGGAAGAAAAGGTCCCCGTCCCCCCCAATGCGCCATTCGTCCTCTCGAAGAAGCGGGTTAGCGGCTTAATTTGGAAAAGTCTGAAAATAATCAGGGAGGAAAACATAATGCGTAGTACAAGTTTTTTAAAATCACGTGCTGTGTTTGGAGGCTGCTTTACACGCATTTCTCGCACGGAAAAGACGTCTGCATCGGCAGATTCTGAAAATGACCCACGTGTGTTTCACTGGGTGTGTGTATGCACGCTGCATGATAAACCTCCCTAGGGCTGTCTGAGAACATTTGGCTGTCTACATGGCTGGGCCGCAGGATCCAGCTATTGCACCTTGGAATCCTTTGCAGTGATGTAAGAATGAAAGAATTGTGTTAGGGTACCTGACCAATGCAGGCAATGGCCAGTCAGATGTCTTTGGAAAGCTCAGGAGAACAGCAAGATGGATCATCCCCACTCAGAGACGAAGCTCATTACATAACCTTGGGCCAATCACTGCCCCCGAGGTTCAACAGCATTTCTAGAAGGAGGACCATATCTGATATCCTGAGCACCTCCCCTTCAAGGGAAGGCTGAGATAAAAATGTGACAAACCACCTAGAGAGATCCTCCACATACCTGTTATTCACCTGCCCATTTTGAATAGGGCTAACTCTGCTTCAAAACTCGCTAAAGTCATCACATATCATGGCCCTGAATTCAAGATTATTTGTTGCATTCATAACATCTGCTGCTTGTTTCCCCAATCCAGCAGTCCTCGACCCCATGACCAACAAATTGATGCCCACTTGCTACCCTTTTTCTCTTTGTCTTCTTTCACCTCATCCTCTCTCTATATATATCATTTGCCCCTTTCACATTGGTTCCCTTTGACCATCCGAGTATAGTTAGCATCTGCAGGTAGCTGTCTAGTTCTACCCAGACGTGAGTTTCCCAATCCATGAATTACTATATTTGTGAGCATCATAGCATAGCAAAGCAAATGATCTGTATGCTGAGACCAGCAGGTCCAAGTTTTCCATTCAGAAGGAGGCATTTTCACAAAACAGCTGTGTGTTATACATACAGAACAGTAAGTATGGAGTACATAGGCAGTTCCATAGGGATCACTTGGTAGAACCAAATGGAAAATAAGACTAGGTTAGGAATGTGTATGTGTGCACGCACATACAGTGTTTTTATTTAGTCTTGATTTTTTTCTTAAAATGTTCAGTCTGAGGTGGACATTTAAAAATGATAATAAAAGCATTTGAAATAAAGAGTTTAATTTTAATCGCTGTGTTTACCTAGCATGTCATATTGTAAGGTATACCGAACTGTTTTATCGTTGCTCCAAAGACAGATTTCAAAAACTCAAGTATGGGTTTGGAGATGTTCGCTCTTAGTGAGTGTAGCTTGTTTCAGCAGAAAATCCCCAACTCCTTTCTGTGCAAGTGGGGACTCAAAGCTATTCACATGGTTCCCCTCTCCTCTATTTTATCCTCACAATTTTATCACAATTGATACTTAGCCAACAGCTTCTGCATATTCTTTTACACATTCCCCATGTCTAATTTTATAAACTTGATCCCAATCTCTCCTTAGTCATTGCAGTTCTACCACAGTGGCTTCTAACTCTTTAGCCTTTCCTGGTACAGAAGATGCTTTCCCTTTTTAATTGCCTTTATGTATCTAAGGACTGCTTCTCATGCAGAAGCACAAAATGAGCTGCAGAGTAGGCCACTCAGATTGTTGTACAGTGGTACAGCAGACTCACAAGCTATGCATGCTAGTCCCACTAAGTTCACTGTTTCACTTACTACACTGCTTTCCTGTACCATAGAATGCCTGTCGCCACTGGTGTCCCTTTTGGTCTTTCCTTGCCCTCCTCTGGCATCAGGTCCTTTGTCTGTTTACTTTGTCCCTCTGGTTTTTGAGCGCAGTAAAGAAAAAGAGGAGGAGATTGGATTTATACCCCGCCCTTCTCTCGGATTCACAGAGTGGCTTACAAATTCCTTTCCCTTCCCCTCCCCACAGCAGACACCTGGTGAGGTAGGTGGGACTGAGAGAGCTCTTTTGAGAACTGCTCTTTCAAGAACAGCTCTGACAGAACTATGTCTTGCCCAAGGTCATCCAGCAGCTGCATGTGGAGCAGTGGGGGATCAAAGCCAGTTCTGCCAGATTAGAGTCCATGCTCTTAACCACTACACCAAACTGGATGTATGTAAAAGATTATGAAAATCCTTTCTGTGTGCCCTTGCGTATGCTAGAGCTAAAGAGGTTCACCTGACAGATCAAACTAACAACATCTGGAGAGAAGGACAGTGGACAGACAGCACAGCCTAGACATGGTGCGCCCAATGTAATGATTCTTACCATGGGCAGTCAATATGTGGAAGATGCTATTTCTAAGATGCAAAGCACTGAGACAGTTTCCATAGCAACTACTTTTCTCTACAGAGCAGCAAATTAAACCCCATGCTTCTTGTTGGTGTTCTTTTATCAACATGCTGTCCATTTGCTCACGTGAAAACTGGTTGTCGCTTTCATCCTGTGGCTGCAGTAACAGGCAGTATAACAATGGAGGATGGAAGGCATAAATGGGAAACGTAGACAGGAAATGCACGTGTGAAGTTTCATTGCAGTTTCAAAAGGGACCAGTAGTGTGCAATACTACTCATTTGCATGGCTGAGGTTCTTAGCTCTGGGCACCCAAATCCCCACCCACAGGATGGTCTGTCTTTTCCTTCTGTTCATGTGCCTGGTGTTTGCTGTCGCAAGGAACAAGCAAAGAACCCCTGGGCATGCTAGCTGTGTCTGCACTGGTCAGATTGGTTGAATTATGCTACTACAGTTCTATGGATGATTGTGTTGACCAAGCACAAATGGTTGCTACCCTGTTGCCAAGTTCTGTCTGCTAGTAAACAGTGACTTGGCTCTGCTGCAAAGCTCTCTGCCAATCAAGGCTCAGCAGCCCAACCTGCACAGTGGATTTAGCAGAAACACAGACGCACACAAGCCAAGAAATACTGGCTGCCTCACAAAGGCTCCTGATTCTGTGTCCCTCTAAAAAAACCTTACAGATTAAAAACAACCACCGATACGGCAAAACACTGTACAACCAGAGAGTCTTCCACCCCAGTATTCATAGTGTTCACGTGACCCACAGGGACAGAATAGGACTATTTCCTACATTATATGGCAATAAACCTACTTATTACAATGAGGCTTGTGTGGGAGCCACAAACCAAGCAAGAGGGCGGGCACACAAGCACCTCTGTTCACATGTCCAGTTGTGTGATGTCATGCAGCCTCAGACTGACATTTATAACCCAGAGACTGTTCAGATTTCAGATTCCATTTTGTAGATGCCACATGTTGTGGTTCAGTCACACAGTCGAGTCTGACTCTTTGTGACCCCATGGACCACATCACACCAGGCCCTCCTGTCTTCCGCCATCCTCCAGAGTTTGATTAGTTTCATGTTCATTGCATCGATAACACTGTCTAACCATCTCATCCTTTGCCGTCCCCTTCTTCTTTGACCTTCAGTCTTTCCCAGCATCAGGGTCTTCTCCAGTGAGTGCTCCCGTCTCATTTGGTGGCCAAAGTATTTGAGCTTCAGCTTCAGTATCTGGCCTTCCAGGGAACAGTCAGGGTTGATTTCTTTTAGGATTGACTGATTTGATATCCTTGCAGTTCAAGGGACTCTCAAGAGTCTTCTCCAGCACCATAATTCAAAAGAACCTATTCTTCAGCGCTCGGTCTTCCCTATAGTTCAACTCTTGCAGCCATACATGACTACTGGGAATACCATTGCTTTGACTATAGGGACTTTTGTTGGCAGGGTGATGTCTCTGCTTTTTATCGTGCCGTCTAGGTTTGCCATCACTTTCCTCCAAAGGAGCAGGCGTCTTTTAATTTCATGGCTGCAGTCACCGTCTGACTGTATGTTTTTACTGATTGTATGGAGCTTCTCCATCTTTGACTGCAAATGACATTATCAATCTGATTTTGATGTTGCCCATCTGGTGATTTCCATGTGTAGAGTCGCCTCTTAGGTTGTTGGAAGAGGGTGTTCACTATGACCAGAATTTTCTTTTGACAAAACTCTGTTAGCCTTTGCCCGGCTTCATTTTGTTCTCCAAGGCCAAACTTGTCTGTTATTCCACTTACCTTTTGACTTCCTACTTTAGCATTCTAGTCCCCTATGATGATAAGGACATCTTTTCTTGGTGTTAGTTCTAGGAGGTGTTGTAGGTCTTCATAGAACCAGTCCACTTCAGCCTCTTCTGTGTCAGTGGTTGGGGCATAGACTTGGATTACTGTGATCTTGAATGGTTTGCCTTGGATTCAGACTGAGATCATTCTGTCATTTTTGAGATTGTATCCCATTACTGCCTTTCTCACTCTCTTGTTGACTATAAAGGCCACACCATTTTTTCTACGGGATTCTTGGCCACAGTAGTAGATATAATGGTCTTCTGAGTTAAATTCCCCCATTCCCCCACTTTAGTTCACTGATTCCCAAGATATCGATGTTCAGTCTTGCCATCTCATTTTGACCACAATCAGTGATTGATTGTTTTATTCTATTTTTAGTTGTTGAATTATAGCATATGCCTCTTCTGTTAGCCGCCCTGAGCCCATTTGGGGAGGGCGTGATATAAATTTAATAAATAAATAAAATCCAGCTTACCTTGATCTTACATTCCAGGTTCCTATGCAGTATTGTTCTTTGCAGCATCAGACTTTCCTTTCACCATCAGACACATCCACAGCTGAGCGTCCTTTCAGGTTTGGCCCAGCCGCTTCACTCTTTCTGGGGTTACTTGTACTTGCCCTCTGCTCTTCCCCAGTAGTATATTGGACACCTTCCGACCTGAGGGGCTCATTTTCCGGTGTCATATCTTTTGACCTTTTGTTACTGTGCATGGGGTTTTCTTGGCAAAGATACCGGAGTGGGTTGCCATTTCCTTCTCCAGTGAATCACGTTTTTGTCTGAGTTCTCCACTGTGGCCTGTCCATCCTGGGTGGCCCTCCATGGCATAGTCTGCAGCCTCATTGACTCACTTAAGTCCCCTCCCCACATCAAGGCAGCGATCTATGAGAGAGGTAGATGCCACAGGTATCTTTTAAATTCACATCTGACAGAGGCATGAGAATAGAGCAATAAGGAGAACTCCAGTCTTTGCGCTTGTGAAGTGTTTTAACCACTTATTTGCCATTTTTTGACTTGTGATAACCCATTCCCCCCCCCCCCGTAGATTTGGGATGTATTTATACTACAAACTTAAACTGAATATCTAAAGCTGTCTAATTCAAGATTGACTGGTGTCAGGTCTCCAAGGACTCAGACTGACAAAGTTCTTGCCTAGCATGGGCTTCCTGAGATCCTTCCCCCCCCCTAAAGATGTCAGGAACGAAACCTGGGACCTTTTTGCATGCCCAGCATGTGCTCTGCTACTGAGACAGGCCCCCTTCCCAAATCATTCCATCTCTCCAGAGAAATATAGGAATTCTCCTTCTTTGAGGGTGGCTACAAATCCCTTGTGCTGACCTGGATAGCCCAGGCTAGCCCAATCTCATCAGATCTTGGAAGCTAAACAGGGTTGGCCATGGCTAGTATTTAGAGAGCCAGTTTGGTGTAGTGGTTAAGTGTGCGGACTCTAATCTGGGAGAACTGGGTTTGATTCCCCACTCCTCCACTTGCACCTGCTGATGTGACCTTGGGTCAGTCACAAGCTCTGGCACAGCTGTCCTTGAAAAAGAGCAGTTTGTGTCAGAGTTCTCTCAGCCCCACCCACCTCACAGGGTGTCTGTTGTGGGGAGGGGGAGGGAAAGGAGTTTGTAAGCCGCTCTGAGACTCCAAGTGAAGGGCGGGGTATAAATCCAATCTCTTCTTCTCTTCTAGATGAGAGATCTCCAAGTGTTCCCTCTAAGCTGAGTTAGTGTGAGCTAGCTCACAGTTTTTTAGACTCCGGCTCACACATTTTTGTCTTAGCTCAGGAAGGATGGCTCCAGAGCAAACTAATTTATGCAGTAGCCAAATTGCTCACTCACAACTTTAATGCCAGTAGCTCACAAAGTAGAAGTTTTGCTCACAAGACTCCACAGCTTAGAGGGAGCATTGCCTCCAAGGGATACTAGGGTTGTGATGCAGAGGCAGGCAATGACAAACCACCTCTGGACATCTCTTGCCTTGAAAACCCCACAGGGTCACTGTATGCTGCTGTGACTTGATGGGACTTTCCACCGCCACAAATCCATATCTGAACATTTCCAGGATCTTCTCCAAATGGCAAAACTAGGGATTCAGTAGGGGTGCCACTGCCATGATAATTTCAGTCCTTTGTGGCTTGGATGATGAAGGAAAGGCATTCGCACCAAAAGAAGACAACAGTAAAAATAGCTGTGTTGGTAGGGTTTTTTTAAAAAAAAGAAAACTCAGCTGTATTTACATGCCATATATATTCCAAAAGTCGTTGTGTCATCCTAATTGTTTAATATACTTCAGCTTTTGGCTTTTGTCTCACACATCTACAAATAGAAAAGAGCAAAGCAAAAGCCCATGGGGAACAACATCTTCCCCCTATTTTTCCACCTTTGGTTGCAAGCTGTACAGTAGTCTTGGTTCATTCATCTCTTTGACTAGGTCTCTCTTTTGAAAATCAGCTGCAGATCTAGGTTAGTTATATATAGAAGGACTTGTGTGTCTTGTTTTACTGCAAGAAGATCTGAGCAGAGCATTTTTTAATGGAGGGGACCTAGATTTTTAGTTTTTAACATTTTTTTCCTCCCATACAGTGATTTGAAGTATTATCAGACATTAAGGCTTGAATTGTGCTTATTCACACAATTACTAGTTTAATTATGTTATTTGATTATTAAACTCCGCCCACACACACACACTTCTTAGCTGTATTGGCCACCGACGCAACTTACAATTAAAATCCATAACATACAATTCAAACAACTGCAATAATTATTGCCGTTGAAGAAACTTGCAGCACTCTGGCTGGCAGAGTAGCAAAATTTGCTTTTGGAGAGAAGCAGGGCTTTTTTTGTAGAAGAAGCCCAGCAGGAACTCATTAGCATATTAGGCCACACCCCTGACAGTGCAGCTCATTAGCATATTAGGCCACACCCCATTCCTTTCCGTGGCTTGCCCAGGTGCCCTGTGGCTGCAGGGAGCCTGGGCAAGCCGGCCCTTGGACAGGCTGGGAAAGGCTGGTGCCCCCCTGGCCTTGGAGTCATCAGGGGGTGGTCGCTCTCCAGGCCTTCCCTCTGTAGCCACACATGCAGAGGTTTTGGCTGTAGTGGGTGTGGCCAACTCTGAAGCCAGCTGGAACTTTGTTCCTGTACGTTCCTGCCCAAAAATAGCCCTGGAGAGAAGAGAAGCCTTGCCAGTGTTCAAGAAAGGATGTTGGCCAGGGCAAATTAAGATGCACCTTTGCCCTTGTTTCCAACCTGAAATACTCTCTTCCATTCCTCTGTCATGACTGGCTGCCACAGATACTGCTGCTGCTCTTTCTGCTCTCCCCCAGATGTTGAAGTTGGGGGAGCTTCTCTAGTTGGGCCAAACTGTTGAACAGCAGCTTAGCTATCCCTTTTCCAGTGTCTCTTGTGTTTGGTCTAATGCCAGCATTTTCAATGCAATAGAGACTTTTTTGGGGGGGGGATCCAGTTGCACACCAATAACTTGAAAGATTAAGAACATAAGAGAAGCCAATGTTGGATCAGGCCTATGGCCCATCCAGTCCAACACTCTGTCACACAGTAGATTGTTGCATTAGTGACTCCATGGACTGATCCCACTGGTTTTTCCTTGCAGCCTGTACTGTTGCCCCGTTCCAAATGTCTTCCCGCATTCTGAACGAGCTCATTCCTGGACCCAACACTGCAAAATCCACATCTGGCCAAACTCCAAGTAAAAGCTTCACCGTGTCACGCAGCCACACTGAAGCCCCTCACCCCATATAATTGTGCACGCCCCAGCTCTTGTCAAGTAAATATTTAAAACTGAGATTGAGCAGCAGGGGTGCCAGGAGCTGCCTGCCTTATACTGATACTCTCAAACTGAACTGGCAATAGCTCTGTCTGCTGCCCAAGCTCCATCTATAGAATATGCCAAGGACAGGATCTTAGACGTGCAAAGTTTGTGCCCAAATAGTAAACAGTGTTCTCTGCCCATTAATGGTACCTCTAGAATTGGCATATTGAAGCACATTTGACAGCTGTGTCCCTGTTCCTCCTTCATGCGTCTCCTAGCTACAACCATGGGTATAATAATGGCCAGATGCACCTCCTTATGTCTCTGTGTTGAGCATGAATGAAGAACAAAGTGAAACCAACAAAATCAGATCAGCTTCCCAAGAAAAGACCAAAACTTTCAGTGTGTGATACCTTTGCAAAGATGTCAACATTCTAAGGTATGTTTTCTAAGAAAACAAGAACTCCCACTCCCTATAGAGGTATGAAATGGCAGGCAGTTATACTCCTTGAAAGAGGCATGGTTTTGCTTTGGAACAGAAGTATGTGGACAATTTTACTTCCACAGTAACTGGCTTATGCCGCATGTTTTTGCGTTTTGTCACTTACTGAACAGAGAGTGCAGAGAAGACATATTGGCTACATAATATGTTTCCACTGGGGCTTTGATATGCCAATTGAACTTAGTCAGCTTCTACACAGGGTTCCCCCCCCCCCAGATCAGCAGTAGGCAGATCCTGCAATATTTGGGAGTGTGCAGATGACACCATGCCTGATGTGAGCATGATTTATCTGCCTCCTGTAATTTTCTCCTTTGAGTCCAGTTAGAAATAAACTTATTTTAATCTGGCTCAAAGGGGAAGTGGGAGGGGGGGCTGCAGACAGAATGTCCATTTGGATGTTCCGCCCCCAGCCACTCAAGAAGAGGGGACGAGGCAGAGTTAAGCTCCGTTTTATGAATGTATCCATTTACCAGTGGTTTGTAGCTATGGCAATGGTCAAATGGGACTATGGGACCTGGATGCAACTCTGAGAGTGCCCCTTCTTCCAGCTACCAACTGCCATGGCTGAGGACAGAGGAAGAAATGGCAGAGGCCCCAAATTGTGCCTTTACTGAAACCTCCCCAAGCACCTTTTAAAATTATATTTAATGTATATTTGTATTTGTTTTTGAATTCTGTATGCTGCTTTGGGAGCCAGTTTGGCTGGAAAAACAGAATTAAAAAAATGAAAATTAAAGTGGTAAATGCTTCCAAAGTGTGAGGCCATGTACCTCTGAGTAGTAAGGCAAAGGCAAAGGTTTCCCTTGCTCGAAAGCCAGTTGAATCCGACTCTAGGGTTGCAGTGCTCATCTCTGTTTCAAAGCCGAAGAGCCAGCGCTGTCCGAAGATGTTTCCATGGTCATGTGGCTGGCATGACTAAACACCAAGGCATGCGGAACACTGTTACCTTCCCACTGAAGTGGTACCAATTTCTTGCTTTCGAACTGCTAGGTTGGCAAGAGCTGGAACTAGAGATGGGAGCTCACTCCATCATGCGGCACACTTGGGTCTCGAACTGCTGAACTACTGACCTTCCACAGCCTGCAGTTCAGTGTCTTAACCACTTGAGCCACTGCAGCTCCGAGTAGTAAGGGCTGTAGATTAAAAAGAAGAGGAGAGGTGTTTGTTAGCCCCTGCTGGTGAGCTTCCAGAAGACATCTAATTGGCCCCTTGGAAACAGAGTGCTGTCAGACCCACCTCAATCCAACCCAGCAGGGCTCTGCTTAAATTTATATGAAACTTGGGTTCATTTCATCTCGAAACCCCACAGGGGAAAGCTACTTAGGAGATTATTTGGAGTAGAGTGGGGAAGGAGTAAAGTGTTTCCTCCCAGCTTTGCTTCCCTGCTTCCTGAAGCTGTTTTTCTAGTGCACAAACTAGCATTGGAGCTATAATGTGTTTGATTGCACATAACAGTAAGTTAGGGCCTCAGCCTGCTAAATTTACGTTACTGATTTGCTGCATGACACGCTCATAAAGGTTGCTGAGTTTGTGATTTTAGCTTTGACTGTTGCTGTAAATACCTTTTGTGGTTGGATTTCTCCAGTTACTGAACAACATCTGTGCCGTATCCTATATCTGTTTTATCTGTTGCAGTGGCAGCTTGAGTCTGTCCACATATTGAAAGGGAAGGGAACATTGCTTTCATTTTCCAGTCTTTCAGATGGCTTTCAGGAGAAGTGGCTAAATTTGCAGATGACACGAAGTTGTTCAGGGTGGTGAGAACCAGGGAGGATTGTGAGGCACTCCAAAGGGAACTGTCAAGGATGGGTGAGTGGGCGTCAATGTGGCAAATGGGGTTCAATGTGGCCAAGTGCAAATTGATGCACATGGGAGCCAAAAATCCTAACTATAAATACACATTGATAGGATCCGAACTGGCAGAGACTGACCAAGAGAGAGATCTTGGAGTCGTGGTATATAACTCAATGAAAATGTCAAGACAGTGTGCAACTGCAATAAAAAAGGCCAATGCTATGCTGGGGGTTATTAGGAAGCGTATTGAAAACAAGTCAGCCAGTATCATAATGCCCCTGTGTAAATCAATGGTGTGACCTCATTTGGAGTACTGTGTACAGTTCTGGTCACCACACCTCAAAAAGGATATTATAGCATTGGAAAAAGTGAAGAAAAGGGCAACTAGAATGATAAAAGGGTTGGAACACTTTCCCTATGAAGAAAGGTTAAAATGCTTGGGGCTCTTTAGCTTGGAGAAACAATGGCTGAGGGGTGACATGATTGAAGTTTATAAGATTATGCATGGGATAGAGCAAGTTGAGAAAGAAGTACTTTCCTCCCTTTCTCACAATACAAGAACTCATGGGCACTCAGTGAAATTGCTGAGCAGTCGGGTTAGAACAGATAAAAGGAAGTACTTCTTCACCCAAAGAGCGATTAACACATGGAATTCACTGCCACAGGAGGTGGCGGCAGCTACAAGCATGGACAGCTTCAAGAGGGAATTAGATTAGCATATGGAGCAGACGTCCATCAGTGGTTATTAGCCACAAGGTATAGATAGGAACTCTCAGTCTGAGGCAAGTGATGCTCTGTATTCTTGGTGCTTGGGGGAGGGCAACAGTGGGAGGGCTTCCAGTGTCCTGGCCCCACTGCTGGACCTCCTGATGGCACCTGGTATTTTTTGCCACTGTGTGACAGAGTGTTGGACTAGATGGGCCATTGGCCTGATCCAACATTGGCTTCTCTTATGTTCTTATGACAAATCACACATCACTTCTGAACAGAGCCATCTTTTAAATGCATTTCCCTCCTGTTACATACTTCCAACAATACTGCTTATAAAATACTTTCCCCAGAACATGTTGTAAACATTTGTTTTATCTGATTAAGTGAGCCTTTTTTCTTCCAAGCACCAACAGAGTGGTCCACCCTTATTTTGCAAGTGGCAACACTGTCTACTGGGAGACAGGAAGCAGGCAAGAAGCCCTGCAGTCCAACTGAATACATTGGACATTTTTCTTCAGGCTCTTAAAAATGTGTAGAGCAAGAAAGAGGTAACAGCCAAAAGGCAGGACAAGGAATCATTTCTTAACCTTTAAAAGTTGTTTCAGAAGGGTGCGCTTGTTGACCCAAGTAAGTTCTGCAGTGCAGATATATCCTTAGAGTAAAAAAGTCAAAGAGTACAAGGCGAGGAGCCTGTAGGCCCTCTGCTCTTGGGTGTGTGTGTGACATGAGGACTACAAGTGTACAAACCATGTGCTCCCCCCCCCCAACCAAGGAAGAAACAGTATGGCTTCAGAGGTGGAAGACTGGCAAGGGAAGAATGTTTACATTTTGTTCCAAGCTTTTTAAAAAATGTTTTTATAGTTTGCATTCAGCAATGGCATCTCGTCTAAAAATGCTTTAAGGTCAAGCTGTCAAAATGTATTGTCTGATGTAAAATACCAGACAGAGAGCAGTTGGCAAAGCAGGGTCTTGAAGCTGAGATCTTCTGACTTCAAGGCAGTTTTCATGTGGCTGCCACCCCCAGCTGCCAAAATTGTAAAGACATGAAGCTGTTGGTATGGCAGGCCCAGGACAGAGGGTCCTGGAAACCATGTTGACTGTTGCAATAATACTAACATCAGTTTGTTATCAAAAGGCATGTAAAGGGACCACACAGCAATTTCAGGGGGCTGCACAGCCATTTCAGGGACCATGTCTATAAATGGGGCCCCAAACCTCATCCCCTACATAGTCCATTTCCAAAATTAGGGTTTTTTTAATATCTGAAGTCTCCTCTGAAAATGAAGAGCATCTCTTTAATTAATCACATGGTCTGTAAACTCTGATACAAAACACCAGATAGTTTTTACACAAGCTTATTTAAAGTTCCAATGTTGGGGGGTGGAGACTCTCACCAGTCCCCAGAACTGGTCCTAACATCCTATCTGCTCAAACTAGTATTGTCACTTTAGTACACAGACCTGTAGCACTCAGCCAGAGACCTGACTTTACACAGCAGATTTGTCTGCCAGGGTAATCAGGACTACTGGCTGTTCCCTGCAGCAATGATGGCTTGCATTAAAAAAAGCATTAAGCCACCCAATTTGCTGCTGACAGATTCCCACACTACACTTGCATACCAATCCCTCAGACAAATAGGGTGCAGACAGAATCCTTAATAAGCCCACAGTAGAGATTTGATTCATTTTTTTCCATTAACAAGCTGATTGTGTTTGATATTGCAAAGCCTCTACAAGCAAGAGGAGGTTATTCTTGTTCTACTCCCAAGCCTGCACACAGAAGGAATTAGCTTGCCCCTTAGTCTGCCATGAAAGCCCTTTATCCGTCCCACACCACTCCACTAAGCTGTGGGTGGATGGGGAGAAAATGCTAGCTGTTATCTCAGGAGAGATTCCTTTGAAGAAACTCCCCGGTTCTCTCTTGCACAGTGAAACCTTCACATCACCCAACTGCACATGAATCACTTTCAGCAGAGCCGCATCTCTCCTAGCAACGACAGGATTAGTCATAGTAACCAGGCGGCTGAGGATTGTTTGCAACTGGTTACTCGCGGACTGCGTGTTCTCTGCTGCGGCAAGTTTTCCTCTTCTGCTTTCTCTGCTTTGCCATGGCAATTCCCTTGGCTTGGAAAGCCCAAATGGTCTTGAGAAATGGAATGCTAAAAAAAAAAGTCACTAAGCTCTTTCTGTTTGCTCTTGCAGGGGCTGTTGAGATTGTGGAAAGTAGCTTGATTCCCTCTCTGGTACTCAAGCTGAGAACAGAGAACGAAGAGATTCAAAAGCTGCTGTTGGAGACACTGGCAGGCTGCCTGCGGGTTGAGGCCTTTGAAGCCTTGGCCACAGGAGCCGTTGGCATTCTCAAGGAGATGCTCAACCACATTTCTGTGGAGATCAGGAGCAAAGCAGCTGAGGCCCTCATGGCCATCAGGTGAGGGAAAGACGTCACACCCAAGGGCTCCTCTCCAGGGTCTTCCACTCAGAGGCAGATGTCAGTAGAGGTGCCCCCCCCCATTGTCAGAAGCAGACAGACACCTCAAGCAGTCTTGGGCACCATTATGGGTGGCAAGAGTGGCAGATATACCAGTGTGAGTTATGGGGCACATGCCAGTGGGAAGTTCTCTTGTGCAAGCCCCATTGAGCGAATGGGAGCTGCTGTTAGTACCAGTTCATTCCAATCAAGCTTGTACAGGAGAACTTCCACATCTGTGACCTATCCAATAATATCCAGTGAGTTTTATTGGAAAATGAGGATTTGAAAGCAATACTCCCATCCTGATGGATTCCAGGGCTTCTCCGCTTCCCATCATGTCTACTTTGTTTTTATCCGGGGGGAGGTTAATTCCAAAGGAGTTTTCTTTACAGTTGGGCCAAATCGCCTGCTGAATGCTTCATATTCCCCACTGTAAGTTTCGCATGCAGCCTCCTTGCACCCAGTGATCCAAGATGGTGGCTCTTATCTTGTAGAGAGGTAGACAAGGCAAGGTCACCCACCCATCTGACAAGACTGCTCTCTCTGTGTGCCCCCTCTGTCCAATGCGCAGACAGATTCAAGAGGCTCGGTTATCTCCACTTTTTTTGTTATCTTCAGCGTCCCTTTGGAGGGGAAGAATATGGTCTTTCAAGAGGGGGTCTTCCCAGACCTTGTCTGCCTGTTGAACGATGATGACGCTGAGGTCCGAGGCAATGCAGCCGGAGCACTGATGAATGCAGCGATTACAACACAAGGTGAGAGTGGGGAAAGTGCAGCAGGAGGTCCCTTTTGGAGATCCAGCCCCTTATGAAGGGAGCCTAGTTCAGCAGTTGACATTCCTAGGTCAGGTAGCTTGCAGCAAAACAAGTTTTCTGAAGCCCCTGCTCCAAGAACAGGACATAAATGAAGTGTCAGTGGGGGCACTTTGACAGGTTCACTCTATAAGGCTGCATCCCCGCTGGCGCAAAATCATGGCTTGGTAGGAATCAGCTTGTGTTCACAGCAGAGTTGCAGGACCCATGTTGCCTCACAAGACAGTTGCTAGTCAGCTGACTGGAGTTTGAATAGTTTCTGAGCTGCGTTGAAGCAAATCAGTCTCAGGCCTACAACACTGTCCTTGGCTGGAGGGCAAGCGGGGCCAAATGGAAACGCAAAAAATGCCACTTCAGATGTCACATGGCAATAAGTGCGTATTTGCTGCCATGCGAACCTGCAGCAGATGCCTCCAACTGTTCTGCCAAGCCTCTTCCTCTTTCCACCACTATGCCTTCATACTTCCCTCTGTTGTTTGAGGTGGATTCTAGTTTCCCAGTCCCAAAGTAGGCATTTCCCTGCAGTGCTGGAAATACCTGTGCATGACATTGCATGGGACGGGGGTGGCAAGACAGGGGGGGCTGGCTCACCTGGCAACTGGAATCACACTGATTTGGGGCATGCCTGTGAAATGGCCCAGATTCTCCTGTCAAATGTTTGACAGATGTAGGTTGCAGCTGAGTTATGTGACATGCACAGAAGCCAAGAGCACATTTGGCCTTAGCTTCCACTCAGCGTCAAGGGGAGGGGCTGACATGGTTGTCTGGTGCGGCATTGCTCCTCTTTGAACAGGTACATTACATTGCGGGAGGTTGTTTTTTTTTTTAAATCAAGAACCAAAAAGGTAAAGGGAAAAAAATTGGTGGAAGGCCAATAGTTAAAACCTCATATAAACTTGTTATAAGTAAAAATACATGTATTTCTTTTGAGAAAAGTTAAAAAAACATATAAGGGCCCAATGAAAGCCTTGTTAACAATTACTAACGACAAGTGCAGAAGGAACAGTTATTGTGACCTAACGCATTTTGGCCCAGTAATTATTCCGGTCACAATAATTGTTCCTTGTGTACTTGTCATCTGTCATTGTTAACGAGGCTTTCGTTGGGCCCTTTATGTGTTCTTTAACTTTTCTCAAAATAAATACAAGTATTATAACTTATAATAGGTTTATATGAGGTTTTAACTGTTGGCCCTCCACCAGGTTTTTTTCCTTACCTTTTTGGTTCTTGATTCAATTTTATTGGGTTAAGTTTCTTTCCTCTCTTCGTCTCAGCCGGATGTTTTTGTCCCATGGGAACCCCAGCAGAGCTATGGACACAATCATAGCTGCGAGACAACATCAGCACGTGGGCTATTTGTGAAACAGGCTCGACCTGCTCCAGCCAAACTGTGAAAGGCCTTGGGGTAGCTAAGCAAGCCCTCTGGAGGGATCTGGTTTTCAGCAAGAGTAATGTAAAAGCAAAAAGGAGGTACAGAGCAGGGCCAGGAGGTACAGAGCAGGGCCAGGATCTGCAGGACCTGGGACAGCTCCTAGAAAATGCTCCCTAAGGAAGCGGTTGCTGGTTTCACTGGGCCCAAAGCAGGCAGAGCCAGTTTATCCCCCCCCCCCCCAAGCTGGATCTGATAAGTGCCAGAGCCCCACCCAGTTAAAAGGGCAGCTCTGGCTCACAGTCGTGCCACTGAATGTCTTTGCATATGGCCTCTATGTTGTTGAAGGTTTTCACAGCTGGAATTCATTAGTTGTTAGAGATTTTCTGGGCTGTATGGCCATAGTCTTGGCATTGTAGTACCTGACGTTTCGCCAGCAGCTGTAACTGGCATCCTCAGAGGTATAACACAGAAAGATGGAGTACTCTCTGTGTCAATGATTGACTCTGCTTTCTCCAGTGAGGACCCCCAAGCCAGTAAATGGTCCTGGGCTGCTTCAGACACCTTACCTGAGCTTCCACTCCCAGTCTTAGAACCATGCACTCATTCTCTTTCTCCTCTTCCCAAAAGAGGCCTTTGAGGAATACGCCCTCCCACTAGAGTTGTCAGCTCCAGGTTGGGAAATACATGGAGATTTGGAGGGTGGAGCCTAGGAGGAGGTTCTGGGGAGGGGAGGGACTGCAATGGGGTATAATGCCACAGAGTCCACCTTCTGAAATGACCATTTTCTCCAGGTGAACTGATCCATGTCGCCTTGAGATCAGTTGCAATAGTGGGAGATCTCCAGCCACCACCTGGAGGTTGGCAACCCTGCCTCCCACTGGGGTGTGGTCAGATCCAAATCCCCCTTTCTATTTCTTGCATAGTGGTATTTGAACTGCCACAGGTATTGGGGTTTATGATTTATTTGATACTTTATAATCCTGCCCTTCTAGCCATAGGGTGTGATCACACACACAATTAGACCCGCCATAGGCGCGATTCGAATGCCAGGCAGATTTAAATGGCGTGATCAGACACGGACATCTGGGAAGCACCCTGCACTCATCAGCAACCCGTTTTGCTTTGCCACAGGAGCAGAGTAAAAAGACACTGGGGAAAATCCAGTAGTAAACGGGTTGCGACGGGCCATGGATGGAGTTTCCTGTGTCTGATCGCTCCAGTGCGCTCTCATGGCATCAGGATGGTCTGATAAGGCCATCCTGACTGTGCCATTGTTTTTCCCCCCTTCTCAGTATGTGCGTCATCGCAAACTCCATAGGGAGCCCTCAGTGCGGAGATGCGATTCATCGATGCCTTGTTTAAGCTCATTGGAAACAAACAGCAAAAAAAAAAGTCCGATTCACCCACGAGTGCGTCTGATTATGCAGTGGCGGGCTGTGCCCGCAGCTTCCAAGGACTGTGCAATTGCGCAACTGCGGGTCAAATTCCCCCGGTGGAAATAGCCTCGCTTCCCCCCACCCCCGCTTTATCTTCCACGTGTGACTGCACCCATAGCATGGCAGAAGTTACAACATACAAAAGTATCCCTCAGCAATTGCTGTATCTATAAAACATCAAAAACTGTTTCTTTTTGCCAGCAGCAAGGAGGGGCAGCAACAGGGGAGGCAGCTGCTGTGTCAAATCTCCAATCACTGTTGCCGCTTTTCCTCAAAGGATTTCCTGCTAGAAGTGCAGTCATGTCATATCCCAGAGTGAAATGGTCCTAAGAAACCTATCAGTGCCTGCCAAGGTTCCTGGAGTTATTATTAAAGAAAAAAATACTCCTGTTGTAGAACATACATATAGAAAGACATTGTTGAATTCTGGGCGCATTGGTGCATGGTTTTCCAGACAGCACCCAGATATTGCAACAGAATGGCATTCAGTGAAAAGTGATCTCAGACATTGTTATGGGGAGGAGAGTTCTTTTTCCAAAATTCACTTCTTTAGATATAGCCATTGATTCTTCTTACTGTCTTGTTTCTCTTTTAAAAAGAGGAATTTCTTTTTCATTTCTCTGTAGCGAAATCTGCACCCTTTTGTAACTTGCTGCTTGCAGGCAGATTTTTGCACCACAGGGTGGTGCTCTAGCAGAAGGATGGGAAGGTTTGGGAAGGCAATTGTCTGCCTCTGAGCATCTTTAGAGTGAAATCCAGAAGTTTTGCAGAACCTTCCTTCCTGCCCCTCCTCTCTTCAGATTTCTCTTTGATCAGAACAAAATTTATTAAAAACAGACTCCAAATTTCAAAAAAGAGAAACTGTAAGAGATCACTGGATTTCAGGGAGAAACTGAATAAAGATGAATTAATAGGATTTCTCTTAACAACACAGTACACAGACCCACTTCCAGAACAGGTGAGGTCTGAGCCAAGTATATGGCACAGAGCAGGAACCCAATGCCTGACCTAAGTCCTGAGCCCTGCGGTGCAGGGGGAAGGCGGGCTAGAAATTCAATAATAAATAAAAATAAAAAATAAGTCCCACTTCCCTTGCCGCTCCATTACTAGTTGCCAACTGCATTTTTGTGTGTTCAGGGAAATATGCAGCGATCAACGCTGCTGCCATTGAGACGCTACTGCCGCTGATTGATGATGAAAAAAGCAAAGTCCGTCTGTACTCCATCAAGGCTCTGACCATGTTGGCAGAAGCCCCGGAAGGCCGCAAGACGTTACTGTGCCATGTGGAAGAGTTTCAGAAGAGGATGAAAGACCCCAGCGAGGCTGTGAGAAGAGCTGCCAGCATTGCTGTGGAAGTCATTACTTGGAAGCCTTAAAAAAAGTGGCCACACAGGCCAAATATTAAGTTGTGAAGATTACAATAAACAGTCAAGTTCCAGGAGTTCCATAATGTGTGTAGAGCTGCACTGAGACAACTGAGCTAGGAGAGCTTGTTTATTTCATGAGGAGTGGCGCTTTTTATGCCAAGAAAATGGAGGGGAAAGGGTTGGAACTACACGGGTTAATGCAGAGGTGTAATGTGAGGTGGTTGCCCCGGGCAGCGGGCACTGTCCCAGATGGCGGCGGCGGGGGGGGGCACATGCAAATATGAGCCATACAGTACAAGCGACTAGGAAGCAATCCCTGCACAGCATCTGTGGAAATGGTACTACTAGGCTCTTTTGCAGTTCCTGTACATTTCAGAGATGGGTATGCTATGGAGAAACTCCCAGAGAAGTTTGCTCTATGGTAATTATTAGAAGGGGGGAGGTACTATTTTGATTTTCTATATCAGCTGCTAGGATGTCTTAGGCCTGCCTGGGATGGAAGTTTTGCTCATTGGGAGGATTTCTGTGGGCCACAGTTACATTTGAACTGGGCTGCAGTCACTTCTTTCTCACAGCAGCTTACTCAGCTCACTGTTTTCCAACAAGATGATGCAACAGAGGGATCCTGGCCTACACATCTTGAACCACATATGCTGTTCTATTGGTACCCGAAAAGGTGCTGCTTGACCTACTTGTGCAATCAGGTGGGTCCTGTATACAGACATGCACATTTTCTCTCTCACACACACCCTCACATACACTAGTGGCTTGCTATCAGATTGTAGTCTAGCAATCACATCCTCAGTCAAGAGGCAAGGATGCAGCCAAATACATCACTGGCTGTGCTTGGGCAAACTAAAACAGCTGCCTACACAGTTATCAGGTTCTCAAGAACGGGCAAGGAATGGGTGTTGTATCCTTAATGCTAGGCATCAGAATAAGGAGGCAGCATAGTTTTAAACAGGACTACTATTGTGTGGTGAGTTGACCGCGTGGCTAGACACACTCAGCTCCCATAACATGGTGCACGCTTGACTCTTACACAACTAAGACAAAGACAAACGGCCAGGAGGCCAACTATATACATACCCAGGGGACACCCCTGGATCCCATTGGGAGGTTCGAACTTCCCTCCCCGTTTCTATTGGCTCCTATTGGCTACAGTTTATTAAGCCAGTTCTTTCTCTGTATATAGCTGTAGTAATAACAACTTGCTTTCTCCCTGTTCCTGCCCACCACAAGCACTGGAGTGGATTCAAGAGTCTAAAACCATGGCCTATATGAAAGGAATAGAGTGGTCAAAAACACTACAATGGGGTCAGTCAATCAGGTAGCAGGATAGTCAGGAGGCCTCCTTTTAAAAAGTTACACAGCCTGAGGGAGTGCAGTAGGTCCTGGAATATTCCAAAAGGTAGTGGTATACAGTTGGTTGCATTCAGACATCACAATAAATCACAGTTTATAAATTATTAAACCCAGATTTAATGTGAAGTCCAGGCTGCCCAAACTGTGGTCTGTTGGTAATGGCTAAAGTGGGACTCTAAACCATGCTTTGAACATAAATAGTTAATATTTAGAAGAGCACGTCAATGTCACTGGATGTCCTAGAGCTTTCAGTTGGTAGACGTGTATTAGTCAGTATTACGAGACAGTATTAGCACTCAGAGGAACTGAACTGCAGCAAACCCTGACCTTTCCTGCCAACTAAGAGAAGCATTTTTCCACTGACATGCCCCATGATGACAAGGAAAGGATCACTCTGGATCCTTTTCCTCCTTCCTGTGCTCTCTTTAATGTGTGCCACAAGAGGTACAGCGACAGTCTTCCCACACCCCTGCCCAACACCCAGCTGTCAACATCCTCCTGTGATCTCTTGTGCTCTTGTTTGTGATTCCATCCCTCCCCTGTGAATGTTGCAGCTTCTAGCTTCTGGGGAAGCTGATGTTTCCCAGCTCAGAGGGCAGCTGCCACTCATTATCCATCCACTTCTAAGTTAATGGCACCTCTTTGGCATCCTTCTGTAGCTTTGTCATATCTGTTGTGAGATTCCCTAAGTCCTTCTTGGGGGCAACAGTCCAGTACTTGCCCATGGAGACACACTCCTTGGCATAGATCCGGAGGAGTTTAGCCATGTTAGTTTGTTGCTGCAAAATAGTAAAAAACCCAGTAGTACCTTTAAGACTAACAAATGTTATTGTAGCATAAGCTTTCGAGAAACACAGCTCTCTTTGTCAGATGCATCTGATGAAGAGAGCTGTGTTTCTCAAAAATTTATGCTACAGTAAAGTTAGTTATAAGGTGCTACTGGGGTTTTTACATTCCTTGGCAGTCAGCTGTTAGCATTGCTTTCGTGCACGCCTAAGAAAAATTCTGTATTCCTATTCACTCTGCTGCATTGTTGGTGGACTGAAAAATGAAAAGGCAAGAACCAGACCCATGAGTTATGTTCTTTGATGGTTTGAATCCATTGGAGAGGGACACAGACCATGATCAACGTAGAACAAGGGAATGTGTTGAAGAAAGATCTACCTATGTTTATTGGAGGGATTATTTTGCCACAGGTCTGTTCAGTATGGCAACAAAGCCACACTTTCGCTACAGAACTTGGTCTCTTCCACTGACAACCTAGGGCAAGGGTGTCAAACTCATTTGTTATGAGGGCCGGATCTGACATAAATGAGACCTTGTTGGACCGTGTCATAAAATGTAATGTCAGGTAGCAGAGATATAAACTTTATAAAGGACACAGACAAACACAATTAACTTTCACATTGTTTTCTTACTGAGAAAGACTGGATCATTAGGGCATGAACACAGTGAAAAGGGGGAGGGAACCCAGTTGCACCCAGGAGAGCCCTGGCATAAGGAGCCCAACAGAATACAAACACACTATAGCAAGGCCCACAAAAGCTCATACCTTGAACAAAACTTTGTTGGTCTTAAATGTGCCTGGTATTTTTGCCATGTGATTGAGGCAGTACAGCAAAGCAAGGTCTCACTCGTTCCCTCCCTCCCTCCCTGCCTGCCTGCCTGCCTCCCTTCAGGAAGGAGCCTCAGCCAGTGGAAGGAAAGAAAGGCTTCCCTTTGTCTCCTGAATACAATTGAGGCAGCCTGGCCAGGAAGGGAGCTCTGGCTGGTTCCCTCCCTCCCCCTAGGAGGGGAGGAGCCTCAGACAGTGTTTTACCAGATTCTCTCAATTGCACAGGAGAGGCTTGCCTATCTATCTCTCCTGTGTGATTGAGAGAGTCTGGTAAAGTAAGCTGTGATGTATCAGCAGCAGCAGAACTGTAAAAGGAACCAGGAAACAGCCAGGGCCTTGTGGGCTGGATTGCAGTCCTCCGAGGGTGAAAAGTATGCAGACGGAGAGTGATTCAGCTAAGCATACCTTTATTTAGTTCAGGACAAAGACGAAGGGACCAGCTCGCAGGCTGGTTTATATAAGTTCAGAAAACCCGCCACCAAGTACACCTAAACACACCCCCTACTCCCGATAGGCTATTTACAGTAACCGGGCGACCATTGGTCTCCCGGCTGAGAAGCTGGCCCTCTGATTGGGGCCGGCTAGGATCCTACGGACCCATTGTCTTTGGACATGAAGCTATTGAAGAGTTGTGCCTGGCCAGCCCAGGCAAGTCCGGGCATGTCAGGCTGAATACATTACACCCCTCCCCCCTTGGTTCAGAAGGCACCCACAGACGAAGTCCTTCAAGTAGGCGGGTGGCTTCTTGGGGCGCGTCGAGCGTCGGGGCTCCGGGGTAGCGATGGGTTCGGTCTCGGGGGCCCTGGGAGCCGAGGGGCCTGGGACCGACGAGGGCGCCGAGGAGGCAGGACAGTCTGGCACCACGGTGGGAGGCGCCTCGGTTTCCTCACGGAGAGGCGGCTGTGGATCCGGT
>NW_015169777.1:668248-726576 GCF_001447785.1 Gekko japonicus
GGAGCGTTGTGGGGGCCGCTGCTGCTCTCGGGGTCAGCAGGGAGCGAAGCGGAGCCGGGAGCTGCGCGATGAGCGGTTGCCGGAGAGCTGGGAAGCGAAGCGGCGCGGTTCCCGGAGGTCTCGGCGTCGGGGCTCGGTGCGGTGCTCGCGTTGGCGTCCGGGTCTTTGTTCATGGGGTCGTGGATCCCATCCTCGTCGCCAGTGAAAAGTATGCAGACGGAGAGTGATTCAGCTAAGCATACCTTTATTTAGTTCAGGACAAAGACGAAGGGACCAGCTCGCAGGCTGGTTTATATAAGTTCAGAAAACCCGCCACCAAGTACACCTAAACACACCCCCTACTCCCGATAGGCTATTTACAGTAACCGGGCGACCATTGGTCTCCCGGCTGAGAAGCTGGCCCTCTGATTGGGGCCGGCTAGGATCCTACGGACCCATTGTCTTTGGACATGAAGCTATTGAAGAGTTGTGCCTGGCCAGCCCGGGCAAGTCCGGGCATGTCAGGCTGAATACATTACAGAGGGCCTGATCCAGCCTCCGGGCTGCATGTTTGACGCCCCTGACCTAGGGGGTATGGACATGCCCTTTTCACTAGCTCTGTGCATGTATGTTTGAAAAAAGGAGCTAACAGCCCTGTTTCCAGCCAAGAGTGATCCTGTGTGAGGCACTTTCTCTCTTCTCTCTCTTCCTTTTTTTGTATGAGTTCCCATCCTGCTCTGTCTCTTAATCCACCCTGTTGATTCCAGTTTGCATTTCTGTTCTGCCCACAAGTAACTGATTTCTTTTCCTCCAGTGCTGCAAGCAACCCCTGGTACCAAACTGAAGGACAGGACCCTTCCCTTCCACAAAGAAAGGGTCATTAAGAAGATTTCACTCCACAATAATTAACTTCCTCCAAAGCCCTCTCAAGCCATTACTGGAAGTGATAAGCAGCGGCCTTCTGGGAAACAGCTCCACTGATAACTCCAGAGGGACAGTCTTGTGAAGTCTGCTGCAGCCAAGCTGGCAAAGAGTCTTTGAGACACCTTAAAGACTAATTAATTTACTGTTGCAGATGCTTTCACGAATATGCAGGCTCCTAGTCTTTAAGGTGCCAAAAGGCTCTTCTGCCTACAAGCAAATGCTACTGCCACTTACTTGCTGAGAAAAGAAATCTCAGGGCACAGCAGTGATATGAGCAGCCTCCATCGTCTCCATCAACTCACACTCTGACTTCAGAATTCCCTGTCCTGGGCATATTGGTGCTTGAGACAGAAAACCTAAATGGGCACAGATGGGGCCCCGGGGCACAAGCTGTTAATTTGGTCCTGCTTTGCAATTTGGAATGGGTAAGAACCCTGATGAACCAAATTAACATAAGCCATTGGGAAACTGGCCATGATCCATTATAAGGCATTATATTCCCAGGCGCTTCCTCTCAACAAATTGTCAAGCTGTTAACTCACACCTCTTAAACTATCCCTCTACTCCATGCCTCTTATTTTGTTATGCACCTTTCAACCCTCCCTTTCATCTCTCAGAATGCATGGTCAGGGCTCTTTTTGTAGAAAAAGCCCAGCAGGAACTCATTAGCATAATAGGCCACACCCAACAGCAGGGACTCATTAGCATATTGGGCCACACCCTTGACAGCACAGCTCATTCGCACATTAGGCCGCACCCACATGTTACCAGAAGTGTGGTCATCCAGCCACACCCACCTTTTGCTTGTTATTCTGTTTACCTTGTTTGTTGTCAAAACCCAGGGCCTTTTTTTGTAGCAGGAACTCCTTTGCATGTTAGGCCACACACCCCTAATGTAGCCAATCCTAATGAGTTTCTGATGTTGGGTGTGGCATATTATGCTAATGAGTTCCTGCTGGGCGTGGCCAACTTGGGAGCCAGCTGGAACTCCGTTCCTGTGCGTTCCTGCCCAAAAATAGCCCTGAGGTGTAAGGAATCTTTGCATTTGCTTGCTGCTACTTTCCCTGGAAAACATCTCATGTCTTTGTGGAGGACAGTTCTGCAAGAGTCAGACCTTGTGCAATTATATTCATTGGCTTTGTAATTTACCTCCAAATGTTTGTTCTCGAATAGTCCAGGACCTCATTGCGAAGGGAGGTTAGCTGCATTTTGGCAGCCTACTTCTTCCCCTTTGTGTCACCCTGATTGCTGCTCAAAAATCTAACACTCCCTACTCTTGTTAAAAGACCACCTCTTGCCCATTTCCCTAGATGCATTTGCTGAAACATTGTGCCTTCCCTCAAATGTTTGTGGCCATTAAGGTCCTCTTCATGTCTACTACATGTTAACCACTGCTGCATCTTGACTGACCTGTAAAGTGACCTGTAAAGTAGCCTGACCTGGATGGCCAAAGCTAGCCCAGTCTTGTCAGATCTCAGAAGCTAAGCAGGGTTGACCTTGGCTACTATTTGGATGGGAGACACAGAGCGGTTATGACACAGAGGCAGGCAGTGGCAAACCACCTCCGAACGTCTCTTTCCTTGAAAACCGTACTGGGTTGCCATGAGTCGGTTGTGACTTGATGGCACTTTCCACCACACGAAGTGAGAAGAAGAATGTTCATAAGCTCCCTCCCTTACAAATCACTTGGCTCTGATATTGCCAGACTTGATAATCTCTTGCTTCAGAGTTCTGACAAAATGTATCTGTTTGACAAATGCACTTTCTGCTCAAAACCTCTACACTTCCCATGTACAGAAAGCTGTGCAAGACTCAGAAACAGCTGTAGGTTTTCTTAAGGGCATGCCAGGGGATCTCTGCAAAAGACTTAGTCACTCGGAAATACTGATTCCCCAGCACCACTTTTGCATTGCCTCCTGCCTATGGTAAATGCAGCAATTAGCACATCAGTACACTTTTGCACCCTGTAATTAAACCTGACGCTTCTGACGCTTCTAAAAACCATGTCAGGCTCAGCCAGCGCCTGCTGCAACGCCCATGGTGAGTGACGCTGGGTGTAGGAATGATGTTTCCTTGTGCTGTGACGGCAGAAGCCTAATTCGACTAACAATAGCCTGCTTCTCCTTCGCTTGAAGTCAGCACTGATTAGTGCTATAATTAATGCCAGTCAGAACTCAATAATCAGCTGAGCTCCCTCACAAATGCTGGGGGCAAGGTTTCAACCTTGGCCAGACCATCTATCTTGGCTCATACAGAAAAGGGGCTTGCTAAGGACCCAGAATGGCACGGGGGTCTTCCTGCCCCATCCTGATTTGAAGAGCAGAAGTTGTAATCCAATACAAGCCAGAAAGTTGGCTTATTTGAACCTCACCTAAAAACCTTTTCTGCTGGTCTAGGGTAGTGAGGCATATTTGTAGAGAGAGTTGCAGGATATTCCTCATATAACCACAGAAAATTGCACTAAAGGGGTTGTGATTTCTGGCCAGATGAAGTCTTTTCCTATTGGTCAATGGAAGCACATGAGACACCACATTCAGTCCAAGGGTGATTGGTTTTGTGGGCTCTAGAGGGAGTTGGTGTGATGTCATTTGACTGATGGGGTCTTCTACTGTTCATTTGTGTCCTGGCCTCCCTGTAGTGAGCTCAGAGGAGCAAACATGAACTGATCAGATCCAGTTAGGTCCAGATAGTCAGCCGTGTTGGCTTGAAGCAGTAGAATAAATTTAGAATCCAGTGGCACCTTTAAGACCAACAAAGGTTTATTCAAGGTATGAGCTTTTGTGTGCATGCACACTTTATCAAATGGATTCTAAATTTGATCATATCCAGGTTAGACCACTGTAATCCACCCTGCAGTCAGTGCAAAATGCAGGAGTCAGATTGCTGACTGGTGCAGATTACCGAGATCCTCTTGTGGGAGTCTTAGGACAACTATGCTGGCTGGTGTTCACTTCTGGGCCCAATTAAAAGTGGTTATTACCTTTGAAGCCTTAACTTGCCTAGGACTAAGGCATTTAAAAAACCAGCTGCCACCTGAGGCCCTGCTCTGTTTCCTTCCATTACTGGAAGTCAGACAAGCAGTCACAAGGGCCTTATGCGTTGTGGCTCCCCAGTTATGGAATGCCCTCCCCTCCTCTCTGTGGAGCTGCTTAAGCATCTGGCACCAAGTAGACTTGTTTATTTACCCCGGCATTTTGTTGGGTTCATACATCTTCTTTCTGATCTTATTATTGGTTAACATTTGGTTAACTTACTAGTTGTACATCTTCTTTTTGATTTTATTATTGGTTAACTTTTCAATTATTTGGGAGGGCTGCATTCAAGATCTTGTGATTTATAAGTCACCTCAGGAACCTGAACTGACTGAGGAGTGTAGGAGATGATTTTTGTTTCAAGCGGTAGCCAAGGGTGGGGTGGGTTGTGCTCCATCCCAGGCACAGCTTGAGGAAGGCCCTTGAAGGGGGCCATTGAAGCCAGCATCATGATGAATCCAGCTGCATGGCTTTCCTTTTATTTTAAAAACACAGTTCTGGCTGCAGCACAGGAAAGTCTGAGCATAGCAAAAAGCACTCTAGGATCAGATAGACTTCCATTTCTGAAAGCCAGTTTGGTGTAGTGGTTAGTCACACGGACTGTAATCTGGGAAAACCAGGTTTGATTCCCCACTCCTCCACATGGTGTGACCTTGGGTCAGTTATAAGTTCTCTCACAAGCAGTTCTTGAAAAAGCTCTTTCAACTCCACCTACCTCACAGGGTCTCTGTTGTAGGGAGGGGAAGGGAAAGGAGATTGTAAGCCACTCTGAGACTCCTTCAGGTCTCAGGGTATAAATTCATTCTCCTCCTCCTCCTTCAAGACTGAAGCAAACTTGCTTAACAGATCGTACAACTAAGCCAGCATGCTGATAGCTGCTACAGTAATTGCCAGCCTGAAGGTCATTTTCTCCAATAGACTAGCTTTTCTCTCTTCCTTTCCTTGTACCCAGCTCAGCTGGATCTTGCAAAGCAGCAGTTAGGGTGTTGCAGCAAGATAAAACAACCTTTCCCTCTCTTAATTTATCTCCCTCTTTTCCACACGTTTCTCATTCATTTCTGTCTTCTTTCATCTAATTTTCCCTTTCAACCCCCCCCACACACACACACTATTTTCACTTCTTGGTCTCTTCTCATCCTTATCCTGCTTGGTGACAGAATGTATTTAAGAGTAGTATAGTAGCAAACCTTTGTTAATATTAGGAACAGAAAGCACTGGGTTTGCTGGGCACTGTACATTGCACTAGTTCTACTGGGCTTCTAGTGTCCCCCTTGCTTGGGCTGTGATTCTGTGCTTGACATCAGGTGGCATTGCCACAATGGCAGTGGGTTTGCTGGGCACTGTAGACTGCACTGGTTCTACTGGGCTTGCAAAAATGCCCCCTGCCCTCTTCAGTTTCTACCGCAGAGATTTTCTGGCTTGACATTAGTCCTTTGGAAACAATGGAGGATGGGGGCATCTTCTTTGGGGGGTAGTGTGTTTCTTAACATCCAGTCTGGTGAAGCTTGTGATCACTATTTTGTGATGCTTTAGTTAGTATTAGTAAAAGTTACTACAAAGGCAGACTCCTAGATATCAAAAATGCCTTGTAGACATTTGGGATGATCAGCTCTTGGTCTTCAAAATGGAGAACAGAAGTCCTCCCAAGGGCCGACTCAGAACATGTGTATGTGTGTGTGTGTAACATATATATATGTGTGTGTGTGTGTATGAAATGTAACATTTTTTTTAACTGTGTTTCTTTTCTGGTCATTGAAACAAAAGTTGGTCCAGTGGCGCCTTTAAGACCAAACTATGTTCTGCTGCTTCAGACCAACATCGCTACCCACCTGAATCTATTTCCAGGCCTTTATTATTCTTCATTTTATCTCATGATTATTACTGAAAATAACTTTGTTGTATAGAGGAGGGGGCCTGACCTGGATAGCCCCAGCCTAGCCTGCTCTTGTCAGATCTCAGAAGCTAAGCAGGGCCGACGCAGAGGGCAGGCAATGGCAAACCACCTCAGAATGTCTCTTGCCTTGAAAACCCTATGGGGTCACCATAAGTCAGCTGTGACTTGATGGCCAAAAGAAAACCCCACCCAGAGGAGGGTAGTGTTAAAAATTATTCACCCTGGGCACCAAATAGGCTAGGTACACCACTGGTTTCAAGTCAGCAAAAATACATAGTGTTTACCTACTTTTTCCTAATAATAATCCCAGGAGACAACTTGGGCTGTAACTGGGGGTGGAGGTCTTGCCCAAGCTTGCAATGTGACCTTCACGGCCAGGAAGGGATTTGAATGCTAGTCTCTCCACCTACCACACTGGCTCAAGGTCAGTTCTCTTTTCTATTTTGCAAACCATTCTTAGCAGCAGCCGCAAACTCATCCTCTTCTTAGGCAGAAGATCCATCCCCTTTTTCTCTGAGATGGCTGTGCCATGCCTGTACCAGCCTCTGTGCCATTCCAGAGCCCTTCAGCAGTTCTTCCAAATCATGACTTGTGGGGTCCACCTCCAGTACCACAATTACTGCAGCTTAGCACCCTATATGGCCATAAATCTGACTGGGCACACATTGGGGTCAAGGTGTTACATGCTAGCTTTGACCAGCACATTACAGCAGTAATGGGGGACGGTTGCTTTGCTTTTCCAACAAAAGACGAAACTATTATTTTTAAAAAATAAAGGTAATGTATTTTTACACAGATGCACAGCAACCACATTGTACAAAGGCAAAGCTAGTAATTAACAGACTTTGTTATCAGAGAAAACTCATCTCCAAATGTATTTAGAGCCCACTGAAATTGCACTGGCAACCAATGTCCCATGCAGATGCTTGCAGTTCACATTGTAGGACAAGGGACAAGTATTATTATTATTATTATTGTATGGCATTGTGTGTAGTATAGCCAGGAGATCCTAAGATTGTCTGGCAGCCAGAAGTTCTAACTCTTTTTTTAGCGTTATGCACCACTAGGTGGTGAGTTTTTAAGGCAAGAGACATTTCAGAGGTGGTTTGCCATTGCCTGTCTCTGCGTCACAACCCTGGTATTCCTTGGAGGTTCTCCTTCCAAATACTACCCAAGGCCGACCTTGCTCAGCTTCCAAGATCTGATGAGATTGGGCTAGCCTGGGCTATCCAGGTCAGGGCAAAAGACAATGAAAACAGCTAATGGCGGGGAAGCAAACCTGTGCAGGGAAAGGACAATGCTAAACATGAAGCAGAAAGGAAGCAAGCAAAATAATTAAAAGCTTCTGCCCGTGAATGAATCTTGACAACTCCACAGAGCAGTCTGTATTTGCCAGACAATCACATTTTCCTTCTGTTTTCTTTACAAATCACATCACTTATGAGAGAAGAGAACAAACTCCCCCAACAATAAGGCAACACAAAAAGTAGCATATTTTTTTAAAAAATCATACTTTGTACAAAAACATTTAAAACGGATCATCAAACACTGATGATCATCACTGATCATCAAACACTGAGCGTCACTGATGTGGTTCTGCTAGCCCACCACATTTCTTTGCATGTGGAATCCAAGATGTGGTGGGTATCAGGGGTCATTTCGTAGGTGTAGGCACTCATTAGCATAACTTATTTGCATATGCCACACCCCCTGACATCACCGGAAGTGTGTCAGAAGGCAACACCCACCACTCAGGCTCCACTGGACTGTTTTGGATTGCTAGCTATTGGGGGGGGGACGTGCAGATCTGTCCTCGCAGAGGAGAGAGAGCTTGTACCTGAATAAAACTTGGTCTTAAAGGTGTCACTGGACTGTTTTGGACCAGGGGGGGTGTTCTGCAGCTTACCTGGCTGCTTCTAGCTCTGACTGCGGGCTGCTGGGAGCAGGGGGTGGGGCTTGTTGCATGTGCCTGCCCCCTGGGCTCTTTACGGCTAGAGCTCCGTTCCTGTGCGCTCCTGCAGGAAATGACCCCTGGTGGGTATGATCCCTTTCAGAAGAGGGAGCTTGTAATGACATAGGTCCTCATGAGGTACTGGAGACTCTGTGGTCTCACTGTTGTGGTCTCACTTTAGCCCACTGATTGTTTGAATTCCAATTAATTGATTAAGCCATATGGATCAATTCAGTAGAAACAAATAAGTTATAGGTTTGATAAGGACGTAACTATGGTTCCACAGTGCAATTTCAGTGAGCAAGTGAGACCTTCATTAAAAAAAAAAAAGCAGCACCCTGGAGCATAGATGTCTATGCAAAATACCCATGACAGAACACAGCCACACACAACAAGATGATGCCGTTGATGTTGACCACACGCTTCCAGAAGGGGTCTTCAGATGTGTCGGTCAATTTCATCTGTAGGGCTGCCTCTTCCTCTTTACTCAGCTTTGGGCCTTTCTGATCATCCAAGCCACAAAACCAATTGAATGCCCTCCTGAAACAGCTCACCTGTCTGTCAGAGACTGCAACAGAGAGATCTTGCATTAGACCAAAAATGTGGAACCTGAAAGAGGTGCCCACCCATCCAAGCATCAAAAGCACCTTGTTACCCATCATTCTGTATGGGATACAGGTGGGGGGGGGGTGGAGAAAGGTGCCGTTTGCATCACCAGTG
The DNA here is from genome assembly GCF_001447785.1 of Gekko japonicus. Classification (NCBI taxonomy): domain Eukaryota; kingdom Metazoa; phylum Chordata; class Lepidosauria; order Squamata; family Gekkonidae; genus Gekko; species Gekko japonicus. The sequence goes on from NW_015169777.1 coordinate 676,749, forward strand.
TTCCCTCTAAGCTGAGTTAGTGTGAGCTAGCTCACAGTTTTTTAGCCTCTGGCTCACGTTTTTGTCTTGGCTCAGGAAGGATAGCTCCAGAGTAAACTAATTTATGCAGTAGCCAAATGGCTCGCTCACAGCTTTAATGCCAGTAGCTCACAAAGTAGAATTTTTGCTCACAAGACTCCACAGCTTAGAGGGAGCATTGCACATCACTCCTTTTTTTAGGTCATTGTGAGAGTCAGTACAAAACTTGCATTGGTTTTATAACAGCTGAATGCCATGGCTTCCCCCCAAGAATCCTGGGAGTTAAATTTGGTGAGGGTGCTGAAAATTCTCTGCTTAAGATCTGTAGTCTCCTTTACAAAATGATGGTTATGGGATTTTGGTGTGGAGTGGGGAATGACAGTTAAACTAGTTCAAGACTGTTGTGAGCCTGTATCGTAGTGGTTAAGAATGTCAGACTAGTGACTGGGAGACCTGGGTTCAAATCCCCACACATGCCATGGAAGCTTGCTGGTTGACCTTGGGCCAGTCACACTCTCTCAGCCTAACCAGCCTCACAGGGTTGTTGTGAGGATAAAATGGAAGAGAGGAGAATGTTGTAAATTGCCTTGGGCCCCCATTGGGGGAAAGGTGGGGAACAAATGAAATACATAAATAAATAAAACATGGGGTCCCTAGATATGAGATTAAGCTGCATATTACGTGGGTTGGATCTCCCAGTGTTTTGATTTTCACTTCAAAGCCATGGGATATGATGGGGTGGTTGGGAGTAGGAGAATAACTGCAGTGGACCATTGGTTACTGGAGTGGTTTTTTTTAAACCTGAGACATTTTAAGAATTCTTTAAACTTCTGCCAAAAATCCTGCAGATGTTTTATCTGAGCAGGTCCTAGGAAATTTGCTCCAAATATTTGCATTCAGAGTCAATGGGTGATCTCTAGCTGAGACCTGTTTTTGAATCCTGCCTATGTAGGAACCACCCCTGTGAAGTGAGCCACATCAGACCCTCCAGCCTCTTCAGCTGGCTTTTTTTCTCCATCACCATTTCCCGACCTCTTCCTCTGTGGCTTGTGGCAGCTGCTGGTATCCCTATCCTGGTCTGTACAATTCCCTGAACTACACAGGACAAATTATGGCCAGTTGGGGGTGGTCTGGCCAGACCCACATTTTCAGTAACACTTATTTAGTGCCAAATATTAAACCTGGAAGTACCAGTTTCATCGCCAAGGTCAGGCTCCTCGGGTTTCATCGTATCATCTACATCCAGATCAATGCGTTCCTCCGTCCTGTTGCGCAGGGTCCAGCAAAGACGATAGAGCTGCCATTGCATAAAACAAGAGCATAGAGGTGACCTTTGGGGGATGAGACCTGAGAGGATAATGGTCAGGAGTCCCAAGCACTGGAAGAACTTGAGAGATCAGCCCACTGTGCCTCGTAGGTCATGCACAAAAGCTCTGAAGCCAAAAAGGATGCTAAAATTTGCCTGCTCTGACCTTCTCTGTACCCAAAGATTAGCAATGGGCTAATAAGGGTCAATCGTTCATCATTTTGATCCTAGTATGTACACCAGACACTTCTGCTGCTGTTTGTCTTCACAACACTTCTGCAAAGTATGCCAGGCTAAGAGAGAATCAATCAGGGAAGCTTTATGCTTAAGCAAAGATTTGAATCTCTATCTCTATCCACACACATCCAGCCCTCCACCCAAGTGGGCTTCCATTACCTGTTAAGTTCAACAACGAAAGAGAAAGTATTGGGATTAGAGCTGAAGGTAGTCCCTTTTGCTCTGGGAGCTGAAAAGCAGAAGAGTGCCTTAGATCCCAAAAGGGAAGGAGGCTCTTGCTTTCCTTACGTCACACACTAAGGATTCAAAACAGGTCTTTGGGACTGATCCTCCATCAACTCAGGCTAGCATTGTGCTATACCGAATATATATTATTTCTTTAATGAAATGCATTTCACATATTGCCAGTACCTTGAGGAGCAAGGATGGGGTCAGGTGAGGAGCAAGAGAGACTCACTTACATGTACTTCATCAATGGGCTTGGTCAAGAGCGAGACAGTCAAAATGAGGATGAGCGAGATGACAAAAAGGATAATGGCGAAGTAGAGGTAGTGAACTTTACATATGATATCCGGGCAATTGCTGGGTTGCAAACAGCTGCCAGTTCCGTAGGCAAACTCGGTAATCATTCGAGAGAGACCAATCAACAGCCCAATAACCAGGCCCCAGAAGGCGCCCTGCGGAAGACACCAAATGGTAGTCAGAGCTTTAGCTGCTGTTTGTTTGTTGCCAAGCCTTCTCTTAAGCACTTTCTTCAGTCATGATTACTCGCGTCCTAGTCTGGTGAAGGCTTTTGGGTAGTGGGAAGCATTCCAATACTCAGCACTTGCATACTCCTGGCAGTCTAAAGTGGTACAGCCAATCACGTGAGACTGTATAATAAGCTGGGTGGGCAGCAAAGGCTCTTGACTAGAGTGTAGCCATGTAAAGGGCACGGTAAAATGGAATTAGCACACCACTCGCCACAGGTATGCAAGAACTGGATGCAAAGACCAGAAAGACTATTTTCCTTGAAATATGCCCAAAATTCTCCCTCCATATGCCTTCCTGGCTCATGCAGACACCTTGGTTCTAATACTGTGTCGACTAGTGATATTCCATTTCTCTGTCTAATGAGGGGCTTGCTGCAGTGGGATTTGCCTCTGTTCAAACCTCCTCCATTGATTCCTTGCCTCAGAAAAATTGTGTCGGCCCCAGCCACAGAGATGGGCCCAGGGCACCCACTATCCCACCACCACTCTGGACAATGACAAGGGAAAGGGAGTGACACATCCTCAGCATCCCTGTTTCCAAGGGAGCGTGCTCTAAAGGGCTCTATGGAGAGGGGGGAGCCAGAGGCTCAGCTGCCTTTATGACCCTGTCTTGGCTTTTCTCCCCCTCACCCCCCAATAACTTCAGCATGCTGCTTGTTTTCGCCAGTCTCTTGCTAGTCTCCCTGAAGCAGGAGGCTCGGGGGGGGGGGTTTCATCTGCCCTTCCTGGGGTTCCCGGAAGTGTTGCCATGGCACATCATGCTTACTTGTTCATTGACCCTCCTGCAGAAGATAGCCAGAAAGAAGACAGCTGCGATTGGCGGGCCCAGGTAGCTGGTGATGGACTGGATGTAGTCAAAGAGCTGCCCGCTTTGAGCTGACTGCACCACAGGGACCCAGGCAATGCTGACACCAATCAAAACTAAGATGAACAACCTGCAAATGCAATCGAAGCACTCATTGTAGTAAATACCCAACTGATGCCTCTCATTGGAAAATCCTAAAGAGGCAAGTTTAGGCCTCCCTTCTGCACAGGACCTTTTCTCTCTTATCATTTCCCACTCTCTGAACCAACACAGACACATGTTAAATACTCAGGTTCATATTGACCGCACCTCTAAGCATGTTTTTAAAATGCAAACATAGTAATGTATTTCAGTAACTAGAAAGACCCGTTCAGTAGCACAGCCAGTGTATGCTACCGTGCCTTTGTTTAGCAAGCAGCCATGTTATCCAAGAGGAAAATTGTTTAATGATTTAATTAAAGGAAATGTCTAGTGGATAACAGGAGCTTGGCATGGGGGCTATCAGAAAATGTACATGCAAAAACACATATTTCCACAAGGGGGCACTAGAGCATCACTAGTGTTCTGAATCAATTTCTCTTCGGACAAACTGATGTTAGTCGTCATCATTACCTGCCTACTATCATGAGCTCTCTTTCTGACGCTTGCTTTCGTAGTTTGGTGTAGATATCCATGGTGAACAGTGTGCTGGCGCTGTTGAAGATGGAGGTGAGGGAGCTCATCAGAGAGGCCAGCATGACAGACAGCATCAGGCCTCGTAAGCCTAAAACACAAGCAAGAGAAAGGAAGGAAGTAAAGAGCTGAGCCGTGGTCAATTAACATCTGAGGTTGCCAGCTCTGAGTTGGGAAATACCTGGAGATTTTAGAGGTGGAGCCTGAAGAGGACAGGGTTTGGGGCATAATGCCACAAAGTCCAACTTCCAAAGCGGCTGTTTCTCCAGGTGAACTAATCTATCACCGGAAGATCAGCTGTAATAGCAGGAGATCTCCAGCCACCATCTGGAGGTTGGCAACCCCAGAAACACCCCCAGCTGAAAAGTTTAACTGGGTAATGAAGACACAGCAGAGCTCGATTTATACACAAGCTACTTGAGCTACGGCACAGAGCCTCAGAATATGAGGGGCCTCTAATTTTTTGTAAGTCTATAATTATAGTGTGTGTGTGGGGGGGGGTAATGCTATGAGGCCTCTTAAACGTGCCCTACTTGAGGGCCTCAGCATGCCTTAGTCAGGCCCCGAGGCACAGGTCTGCCCAGTTACTTTGGTGTGGCTCCTCTGGGTTTAAATAAATACATTTTGCCCCCTCAAGTGGCTATGAAGTATCTGCAGCAAGGGTCAGGGCCTAGACAAAATTTACCAAACACAGGAAAAAGAGTGTATCCATTTGTGCAGGCAAGGTTTTCACTGTTATTTCTCTATTTTCTACAACCTTTGTTGTAAAAAAGAAAAAAGAAAACACAGTATCTTTCAGAGGTGGATATGCTCAGGGCAGGTTTTTTTTTATTTTCAACACTTTTTTATTTAAGTATTAAAAATGCATACAACTGTTAAAGTAAGATAAAACCACTTCAATTTTAACAAAAATTAGCTAGTACTAATAACAACATAATCTATACATCAATCATCAAGAACAAATATATAATCAACATTTAACTAAACTCAATATTGTACTGGATATCATTATATTTCGGAGAAGAAGATTCTTTAACAATAAAGGTTTTTTAAAGCTGCTTCTTGTCAGAATGGCATATGCTCAGAACAACTTGCCATTCAATTTTTTAAAAATAGCTTGGTTCTTATTAGGGAAGGATGTTTCAGACGAAAATGATGGCAATCCTATGCAGAGAGATGGCTCCAGGAATACTGAACGGATGATAGGAATATTTGCCATCCAACCAACCATATTCCCTGTCACTGGATGTGGTTATTTATTAATTTGTTTCTTTGTTATATGCATCTGTTCCATCTATAAACCATCCACAAAACAGAATAACTCAGCAATCTCTTTGGCTGTCTGTTGGCCAGATGCAAAATGGGCCCCATGGAAGAACCGCTGGGCTAGCAGAAGAAACTGCGTGCCTGTCTTTGGCTGGAGTCACTTCATGATGTTTGCAGCTAATTTTGCCTGCCCATTTTGCTGACGCAGCTGTGCTTAGAAAGAGCTGCATTTCAAATGGTTTTAGTGGGGTCCCACAAGAGGCAAATGTTGTCTGTCTAAAAAGACTGTGTGTGTGTGGGGTAGCAGGGCAACCTGTGAGCAGCACAGAATCTGACATGTGTTTGGGAACTTGCCTTCCTGAGAATCTTACTTTTCAGCAAAGGCATTATTCCAATGTAGGTAGGCAAGGCTTGCTAAGAACTTGGTCAAGAATCAAAAAGTGGCCCTCATCTCGATAGCCCAGGCAAACTCGATCTCGCCAGATCTTGGAAGCTAAGCAGGGCTGACCCTGTCAAGTATTTGGATGGGAGACCTCCTGAGAATGCCAGGGCCGGGAGGGCAGAGACAGGCGATCAAGCCATTTCTCCGAATGTCCTCTGTGCCCAGTAGGAGTTGCCAGAGGTCACCATGACTTCCTGGCACGGGCACGCACACACACACAAAAATACCAAACAATAATCATTTTTTAAAAAGAATCCAAAAGTGTGTCAGAGGAATTCAGCACCTTCACAGCTCCCTATCACCCTCACAACAACCTCTGTTCCCCAACACACATGAGCTTTATTGTTATTCTCAAGTCTCTTATCTGTAGGGGCCCACTTCAAGTTTCAGTGGAGGGCAGACAACAGGGTGAAGTCAGTTTTACAGCTAGGATTGCCAGCTCCGGGTTGGGGAATACCTGGAGATTTGGGGAGTGGGGATCCCCCACCTTTGCAGGCTCTTGCCCACCACCGTACTGCCGGACAGTGGGAGGAAATTCTCCCACCCACCCCCCGTCCCCAACAGCGATGCCACGCATGATGTGCTGACGTCACTTGGAAGTGACGTCAGTAGGTCAGTGATGTCAGGGCGGGCAACGCTCTGCTTTTTGGGTAAAACTCTATGGGTTGATGCTGTTTATACCATAGAGTTTGCCCAAAGCAGAGCGTCGCCCCGAACGTCACCAACATACCAACGTCACTTCTGGTTGACGTCAGTGCATCGCGCAACGTCCCTGCCCACCCCTGGAATGCCCCCCAACCCCCCCCCTGTGGCAGGGAAGGGACCTGGCAACTTTAGGAGATCTCCAGCCACCACCTGGAGGCTGGCAACCCTATTTATGGCTCCTCCTCAATGCAAAACAAGCCAGGCATCCACAATCGTGGGAGCCTTTTTTACTTGCAGCTGTCTTCATTCCCAGCAAACTTTGGTTCTGCTAGATTTTCCTGATATTTCTAGGCCCATGTTTACTCCTACTACTCCAAAAAGCCAGTCTACTGTCCCAACAATGCAGCTGTAGCCAGAGTCTCACCATTTGGCATAAGCTTCACCACCAGTGTTGGATAAGCAATGTTTGAACAGCCAACTTCTGTATCACAAACCTCCTTGCATATCTCGGGCACGACGCAAGCCACCTGATCTGAAGGGAAGAGAAAGGAGGACTCAGTTACCAACAGGTTGGTCCAATGTGCTTTGCACAGCCCAAGAGATGCACTGCAATGTTGCAGGGGACCCTGAAGGGGTCTTTGTGGAAGCAAAGCCCCAGCCTCCCAGTTCCTCCCCTCCTAAAGTTGATTGTGGAGAAAGACAAGCAACTAGCATAGCCAAGGGAGAGCCGGGGCTCACCTGTGTACAAAATCCGACTGATCATCCCCGGCATCACCATCAGGAACATGGGGAGCAGTTTCATGTAGCCACACATGATGCAGCCGGCTTTGACATGGGACATGTTCTTGCCTGAGAGGCATCGCTGGACAATGACCTGGCAGAGAGATGGACAAAGGGAAGTGAGGGGCAGCAAGGACAGTCTCCAAGCAGCTAACTCTGGAGCAGGCCCCTTGGAGTCAGCGAGGTAAAAAAAAGGCAGGAATGAGACATCTCTTACAACCAGGGGTCGTTTCGTAGAAAAAGAACTCATTAGCATAACTCATTAGCATATGCCACACCTCCTGACATCATGAGGCCTGGTGGTGGACCTGCAAGGCCGGCGGGAGTGCAAGGAAGCCCCGCCAAGGCCCTCCCTGGCCCCAGGCAGGCATGGGTGGGGAGAGGCAGGGAGGAAGCAACTTACCCTCCCTCTTCTCCTGCCTCCTCCTGGCTGAATGAGGGCCGGAAACGGGGCGGCCGGAAGCAGGGGCGGGGGCTTCATTGTGTGCCCCGCCCCCTGGACCTCACCCGGGGGGACTGCGTTCCCCCGCGTTCCCCCCCGAAATGACCCCTGCCTACAACTAAGAAAACGGGCGTCCCTGAAGGCAAAGCCAATAAGGGGTAATATTACCCCAACACAGTGCGCCTATCTTCTTTGGGGGAACTGACAAAAACATATACCACACATTTTTTAAAATATTTTTTCTTTGCCAGGGAGACCCATTGCATCAAGGAGCCTATTTTGGAACTCTTGTCAAAATATGTCGGCCTTTGTCGCGCTCACGCTGTCCCATGCACCAGGCTTTACAGATTCATCAGTTGCATGTCTTTTGGTCATGTTGGATGTGACATCTGTGCTACACTTTGGCTATCACAGAAAAAAAATCTTGGATAAGAAAAGAAAAAAATATTGGCGTACTTTCTGGCATAATGGCCAGTGATGGCTTCCTGAAGAAACCGAACACTTGCTCATTAATAAGAGAGTATACTAGCAATTAAAGAGTCACCCACAGTCCCTGAAACAGATCTGGTGATACATTAAGGATACGTTTTGACTTCAGAGCAGTTCTGTCACTGTGCTGCCAGTTTGCCATATTTGATTTGCCTCTACAGAGGCTGAGGAAGCAAGACAACCAAGGAGATCTCAGCTTCCTCCCTTCAGCCAATGCTGCTAGTGCGTGGTCTCTTCCCTTTGGGCAAGCCAGAGACTCTAGACATGTCACTGATGGCTCCTTGAGTTCTATATGTATACAGACAGCTTATCTCACCAAGGTTCAAACAGTTATACCAATCACATGATGCGGGTTCCTCTGAAGAATGCTCAGCAAAACATAAGAACATAAGAGACGCCAATGTTGGATCAGGCCAAAGGCCCATCCAGTCCAACACTCTGTGTCACACAGTGGCCAGAAATACCAGTGCCATCAGGAGGTCCAGCATTGGGGCCAGGACATTAGAAGCCCTCCCACTGTTGACCCCCCCTAAGCACCAAGAAACAGCATCACTTGCCCCAGAGCCCCTATCTATATCTTGTGGCTAATATCCACTGACGGACCTCTGCTCCATATGCTTATCTAATTCCCTTTTGAAGCCGTCCATGCTTGTAGCCGCCACCACTTCCTGTGGCAGTGAAAACACACTGGGCATTTTCTATTGATTTACAATAGCACACCTTCCTTCATTTTGCCCATGGTATCCTTCCTAGTTCAGTAGACTGGGGGCAGGAACTTGATCCCACACAGAATTTTCTGGGCAAGGCTTTTTAACTAGTTCAGGTCTTGGGTCCCCCTGTTCACCAGGAACAGCATCTGGTAGAGATCAGTGGGCTGCAGTGGTCAACAGTGGGAGGGCTTCTAATGTCCTGGCCCCACTGGTGGACCTCCTGATGGCACTTGGTATTTCTGGCCACTGTGTGACACAGAGTGTCGGACTGGATGGGCCTTTGGCCTGATCCAACATTGGCGTCTCTTATGTTCTTCTGTTCTTATGCAGTGGGGTGGAGCAAAGTGCCATTCTGCTGATGGAAAATTAAGCCTCAAGCAGTGCTGAGAAGAAATTTATTTCTAAGTAGTGATTTTGGTTTGGGGTATTTTTGCCTAGGCTCGCGTTATATAGCTGGGCTCACTGGACCGAGTCATGTGGAAGCTCCATGCTCTGCAGACTCCCCAGTATGGTGCAACTTCATGTTGGAGCCAGTTCTTTCCTAGTGGTACATACTGGGATCATCTCTGGAGACTGTGAAAAATAAACCAAGCATGAAGCACTGGGCCAGGTCTGCTGACTTCTTGCATCACTGTGATTCTCTTAAAAGGAACCTGGGCCCACTTTAAGCAATGATGTGCCTCCTGTGGGAGGTCTGCCTCAGGCTTTGAGACTTGCACTCCAAGTATCCCTGCCCCAGAGTATATTCTATCAGCTAGCAAGACCTTGTCTGAAATGTAAGACCTCAGCACTTACATTACAGGAGCATCGTTATACTAGAAGGTATTAGAGAAGAGAACATAAGAGAAGCCATATTGGATCAGGCCAATGGCCCATCCAGTGGCCAAAACCAGGTGCCATCAGGAGGTCCCAACAGCAAGCCCTCCAGGAGCCCTCCCACTGTGCCCCCCCCAAGCACCAAGAATACAGAGTATCACTGCCCTGAACATAGCATTCCATCTATATCCTGTGGCTTCAGTGCAGACTGAAGGCATCAGGCCAGTGCGGTTCATGACCCAGGAACTGAACACTGACAATCCAGCATCACACTAAAATCAGGGGCCAGGCCTCTCAGACTGCGTCAGTGTCACTAGTCTTTACACTACCTGGTCTGTGCACCAGTACCACAAAGCCAGGATGGACAAGCCGAAGATGAGTCCTGGCCATGGCATGTCACCAGTGATGGGGTCCCGGAAGATCTGGAAGGAATCTGGTCGGGGAGTGTAGCACTTCTCGGGAACAGTCTCATTTCCGATCATTATCTCAGATGGTATGGCATTCATGTATTTGTCCACGAAACCCTCATATCCTCCTACTTCATTAAATGCTGCAAAAGATAATGCAATCTTTTAGGGCAAGACAAAGATTAGAGGAAACCCAAGAATGCGCGTGTGCACACACACACCAGGGAACAGTTGTGCTGATGGTATGATTGTACAACCTTAAAACCCAAAAGGGTTGTAAAATTACCCTCTTATGTCAGCATAAGAACTGACAATGGCAGTTATAACAACACTCATCCTGGGGATTTTGTTCGGATGTGTGAGCAATTTCCTTTCCTGATTCTAATGAAAGAATTTGCATGTTTACCTGTGCATGCTAATTTCCTAGTTAGTTACCTTAGGAACCACTAGAGTAGTGTGCATGTATCTTCCAACAGAGTCTAGGTGACAGTATGCATAATGAATAGGTATTGGGATTGTCTATTGGCTAATCAATAGATCTGAGGATGTCCCAGGGGTGGAGGCTTAGAAAGTTTTACTGCCTTTTGTTCTAACTCTTGCCTGGGGCACAGACACAAGGTAAATGTTAAAGAGACAAGATATAGATTAGAGAAGCTAGACAGGATGTTTATTGTTTTAAACTCCCAGTTCCTTTTCCCCATAAGTAATTCGTAAATTTTAGTTTTTAAAGGTAATACACATGTGTGCTGCGTCTTTCTTTTGCTCTGCTACCTTAGATAGCCCAACAAATTTTTATCCTGCATATTGTTGCTGGATATCTCTGTTCTGATTGGTGGCTGAATAGTTTTGCTTTTGTGTTTGTAAGTTATAATTTCATTGTATTTTATTATTGCTTGTAATTGCTTCCCTACCAAGCTGCCTTTGTAGTTTTTTGTTTGTGTTTTTACTCAAAGGAGGGTTTTAAATTAATAGAATCAACTGCCCAGATCACTGGTCCCATTGAACATATTGATCCGTTTTCTGGCTGCCCCCCCCCCCCGCATTTCCATTGAATTTTCAGAATCTCCATGCAAGAGTAAAATCATAAGTCTGCCACTGAGGACGTCTCAGCTTTTACTGAACAACTGACATTGCTAATCTTCACAACCATAAGAAAAAGCTTGGGGATACATGGGCTATATTGTAACCTTTTTGTATTACTTGTCAGTAATTCCTGTCTGAATCTGTGGGCTTTTTAATTGGTATTTTCTCAGCTTCACAAGTCAGCAAGGTATAAGTGGCTTGTCAAGGCCAGATGGGCCATGTCCAGGTAGAGGGCCATGTTCCAGGCTAAACTGAGTTGGTAGAAAGCATTAACTTGGAAAGTGCCTGCCCACTGCCTGGCTCTACACCTCCCTTGCTGAAACACTAGCACAGGGGTAGCCAAACTTGCTTAACAGAAGAGCCACGTAGAATAAACGTCAGATGTTTGAGAGCCGCAAGACATGAACAAATATCACACACATGTTTTTATTGGAAAATATGCAAATTTGCTCTTTATTAACATTAAATGAGACTGCCAAAAATAAAAACAAAAGGAGTAAAAACAGATATTGATAATGACATTTATTTGTCCAATTATATTTGTTTGCTAATTATATTTATTTGTCTAAGAAAAAGAGAGAGAGAGGCAGAAAGAACGAATGAAAGAGGTGGAAAGAGAGAGTGAGAAAGAAACAAAAGAAAGCAAATAGAAGGAGGAGGAGGAGATTGGATTTCTACCCCACCCTTCACTACCTGAAGGAGTCTCAGAGTGGCTAACAATCCCTTTCCGTCCCCATAACAGACACCCTGTGAGGTAGGTGGGGCTGAGAGAGCTCTCTAGAGAACTGCCCTTGAGAAAACAGCTCTGAAAGAACTTACGATTGACCCAAAGTCACACCAGCAGCTGCACGTGGAGGAGTGGGGAATCAAACTCGGTTCTCCCAGATTAGAGTCTGTGTTCCTAACCACTACACCAAACTGGCTCTCGGGGGGGGGGGGAGTGGAGGTGGAAAGAAAGCAACTTGAACTTTAAATGCATCCTCTAAGCCTCTCTCCCTTGCCCCCACACCGGCTGGCTTGGCTTGGAGAAGGGATTTAAAGTGATAAATGCCTTCTCCAAGCTGGTTGTGGAGGGGGGGAGAACGCATTTAAAGTTGCTTTCTTTCTCTGCTCCCCCCCACCTCAAGCCTACCTGGGAGGGGAACACTTGCTGGGGAAGGGAAAACTGATCGGGGGGGGGGGCATGCCTCCCCTTCGCTTCCCCAGCCGCCCTGCCGGGTGCCGCACAATATGCGTGAAAGAGCCGCATGCGGCTCCCAAGTCACAGTTTGGCCACCCCTGCACTAGCATAATAACAAAACAGAGTTAAAACACACTGAGAACTTCATCATGTGGCCTGCAGGACTTGGGTTTGATGAAGGATTATTCAGGCTTACCATATGCTGTCAAGATGATAGACCCCACCAACATGATGAAGGTTTGCAATGTGTCCGTATAGATGACAGCCGCAAGTCCTCCTGAGGACAAAAAACACACACAAAGCCAATGGATGAGCCTGTATTCCAAATCCTCTGTGGGACCTTCCCCCAACCAGTGCCCCCTCTGGAAGCAGTGTATTTCCCCACTTAACAAGCCCACGGTTGCCCACAACACTCGACAAAATTCAGACAGGGAACAGTCAGAAGTGGCTGGCCAACTGAGATGCTTCCTTCCCACCCAAGTAAGGAAGCTGCAGCTTATGCTGCTTATTTTAAGGAACAGAAGGAGACTCACTTGCAGACATGGAGAACTCACCTGTGATCGTATACAGGGCTGTGATAGTAAGCAATATGACGATAGCCACATAAATATTTAGCCCCACGGCTATGTTAATAAATATTGCTCCAGAAAATATATCTGCCTGAAACACAGACAAAAGTGGCATGTTAAGCAAAATGCTAGCCTACACATCTGTAGAGCATGGCAGCAATACATCTGTGGCTATCTGGATTCACACATTCATGTAAGATGCAAAATAAAAATAAGCCTGTGACTCTCCCATGCATATTTACATAGGAGCAACCACACTGAATTCAGTGTGACTTGCTCCAGAGTAAATGCACCTTGGACTGTAATTGCCGCTGACCAGCATTGCCTACAAACCAGCCAGAGGTAAAACAAAGGGGGTCTTAGGACATATCCACCTCCTGCTTGTAGTGGAACTGGATCACCAGCTACAAACAGCCTCCAGAGCCACTGGACTGTAACATATCGATGTGTGGAAAAGGGGGTGGGGTGGGGTAAAGAATTAACATAGTTTGTGTAAATAGGACTGGTGAAATGTATGGGTGACTGACTTGCACATAAACAGATTGCCTGGCAGGCCAATTGAAAACAATCTCCATATCATGGAAAGTTTTATAGGAATTGCTTGGCTTGATCAGATCAAGGTTCATCTAGTCCAGCCTTTCAGTTCCAAGAGTGGCCAGCCCAGATGCTCCCAGGAAGCACATAAACCAAATGTAAAGAAGGATCACCTTCTCCTGAAACAGCTATCCCCGTTTTCTCCCCCAGCACCTAGAATTCACAGCTTCCCCATTCGTTTCGTGGTGCCATGTGGATGGTGCTCCATGTTAAGTAGCGCAGCAAATAGATTGGATTGTCTGCCAAAATGTCCTGGGCTGTTCCTGAGCTTTCTGGTTCTGTCATCCAGGACACACACACACACACTCACTCTCTCTCTCTCTCTCTCTCTCTCTTCGAATGTGCATTTGCATTTTTAAATCAGTTTTGTGCTGCTGTGACGCCATCTTTCTCTATGCTTGTTTGAGAGTTGTTTGGAGAAGATTCATTTAAAACGGTGCAGAGATGCAATGACAGTGGAGCCACCACGAGAGGGTGATAAACATATGTGGACAGGCAAAATGATGCTAGCACAGCTGAAGTGTGAAAACAATGTGAAAATGAAAGCAAATGTAGACAGTTTTTTTGAAATGGAGTCAGAAGGCTTGAACACCGGTGGGAAAGACAAATGCAGATATTCTCTCTCTCTCTCGTTGCCCTGCACGGCACTTAATGTGCTCTTATGGACTGTCTAAGTCCTAAGTGATAAAATGGACTGTGCAAACATGCTTAAGGGACTGTACTGCATGGTGACCCAATGTGATGCCAGTTGAGAATGCACACCTAAGAGAAGAAAGCCTTCCTTTGCGCTGCTGTTCCAGTTGGTTCTTCAAGGTTATCTGCCCTCTTGTCTGCTGTGAGATGGACCAGTTCCCTAGCTGCATGGAAGAGTCGAACGCCATGCCATGGCACAAGGACAAAGAGCTCCAAACGCCATGAGGAGCTCCCTCTGTCACACGCAGGCACCCCCCCCCCACATCTACCTGCAAGACTGCACGTAACTGAGAGGTTCTACACACGGTTGCTTGGAAACTAATCTCTCGCCCATCAACAGGCTTGGCTAAGCCCATCAAGAAACAATAGCTCTAGCCGGGTGACTCATACCCTCTTCATCCAGGTGCCACTCTCCAGTCTAAGTTACTAGCTCTCAATATTGACCACTCCCTTATTCCCCTCCCCTTGTTCCCTGTACCTAATAGTGTGTGTGTTTTGGGACAGAGTATTAGGAGGTGAGCCGTGTGATAAGCTTAGGCCACCCCCAAGGGACATGTGACTAGGACATGTGGCCAGCCTGGCCCAACCCCCCAGGCCCCCCTCTTAAAGGGACACCCAGCCATGTGGTTGTTCTCTCTCTACACCCCCTCTATGACCTCTATATTCGCTCTTATCTTTGCCTACCTTGCCATCCACCCTACCCAAAGGCTCTTGGACTGCAGCCAAAGTCTTTCCACGTGTGTCTGCCAGTTCAGTCACATGATTCCCATTTCCTTAGCTTAAATCCACATTTTCTTATAGTTCCCTTATTTTTCCATTTGGAAGCTTCATCTCTTCGGACAGGTGCCCACCAACGATATCCCGCTAATGCGAATGTGCTATCAATCTCTCTCTATTTTTCCTAGAAGCTGTGTAATTGTGTGTGCGTATGTGTATTGTCTGAATGTGAAATTTCATCAGTAAAAGACATCATTTTTATACTGACTCCAGTCTCCGTGTCTGTTACTGGTACCTCCTGAAAGAAGCAAGACCTCTGTATATACTGGTGTGATCCCTTATTGCCTATTGCCATCTCCCTTATAAATAAAAGCCGAATGGTAGTGGCACTTCTCTAGAACATTCCACACGCTCCAAAATCAGTTCGCTCTCTGATCTGTCTATCAGAGGGTCTCCCTATTCACTGGCCGCTTTGCCTGAGTCCTGCCTCCAACATTCTAAACATTTTGCAGTTCCTCTCCCCCCCATAGCCAGTCAGAACACGGAGGTTATTTGCATATGCAGCCTCATTGGCCTCTGCCTCGGAACACAGAGGTCATTTGCATATGTGACTTGATTGGCTTTTGCCTCTAACATTCTAAACAGTTTGCTCTTCTGAGGTAAAATGTGTCCAATCTCCAGGTGAGGGCTGGAGATTACTCAGAATTACAACTGCTTTCCAGATGGCAGAGATCAGTTCCCCTGGAGAAAATGGTGGGCTCTGTATCCTTATATGCTGCTGAGGTGGCCCCCATATGACAGCCAATGTGACGTAGCAGTCAGGGCTTCAGAGTACGGGAGAGGCTGCAGGTGTGTGTGGGGTGGAAAGCTGAAGAGTGAGGGGAAAATAAAGGTTGGCTGGGCAGGAGATAGGGTTGCCAACTCCAGGTGGGAAATTCCTGGAGATCTGAGGGATGGAGCCTGGAGAGGGTGAGGTTTCAGGAGGCGTGGGACCTCAGACAGGTACAGAGCCATAGACTCCACCCTCCAAACCCACTATTCCCTTCTGGGGAACAATTGTTGCCAATCTCCAGGTGAGGGCTGGAGATCACTCAAAATTACAACTGTTCTTTAGGTAGCAGAGATCAGTTTCTCTGGAGAAAATCGTGGATTCAGTGTCATTATACCCCGTTGAGGTCGCCACAGCAAATTGACACTGAGTGTCCAAGGCCAGGGCACCCGCCCAGAGCCTCTTTCTGGATGCCGTTGTATTTATTTCCACAATGGGCCTTTTTCCTAGTTGTATAATATCAGAGCAATCAGGCTAACACTGTCTCTGGATCTAAGACCAAGCTCCTGTCCTTTCACCTTGCACGTGGCACCACAAGAAAACAGGCTCGGAGGCACTTTACTTCCTGAATGCCGATGATTTTTCCAATAAGCCTTCCCAGCCCTTCTCATCTAGGAGCTAGATCAATGGCTTGCATCTGATATGTTCATTAAGTACCTTTTATGGCCCTCTTTAAAGCCTTATCGTATCTCTTAATGGACTAAACTTTGTCTTGGGGAGGCATTGCCTGAGAAGCCATGTGCCAACAAACTAATGGCAAATCCCAAACAGGAGAAAAGCAAAGAACTGTTGATGCCAAACTACCAGAGAGGTGAGATCTGGGATGGATCTCCCAAGTGGCTTTTATTGATGAATAGCCGGTGTTAGGGTTCCCTATTCGAATCATGACTCTGGCAGGGTGGGGGAGAGAAGCTTCACCCTTTCTCTCTGTATCATTTTATTAACCTCAAGTGCTCCTCCTCTCACCCCCTCTGAGTGGCTATTGACCACTCTGGGGAAAATAAGGTTGCTTGAATTTTAAACTGTCTTTACATATTCCATTTTGGTAGCTGCACTGTGCCACAACTATCGTGGAAAGGTGAGAGATATAAGTTTTCAAAACAAACACACAGTTTGCAAAGCTAACAGCAGCTCTAGAGTGCAACACTGCAAGGGATTCTGTGATGCACAACTAGTGGTGTGGGGTAGCGAGATGTCTCTGACCTGATCTCACTTGCACTGCCTTGGAGTCAAGAAAACAGTCTGTTCCTACCACTCTCTCCCCAGGACATCAGTGGAGCGACTAGTTTGCACATAAGATGGGAGAATCCCACCTGGCCTCTCCAAGTAGTGAAGAGAAAATTATCCAGGAAGGGAAGCACACCGTTAAGAAGGGTCCCATTAGTGTTTAATTAGTAACCCTGATTGGGATCAGTTATTGCCAGCTTGGTGGAGACTGAGGGCAAAAGGCCAGGCCACTTAGGTTAATTTGTAGGATTATCTTTCAGCTCCCACTCAAAAGGGCAAAGAGTAGCCTTCAGAGCCAGCTGCCAGAAAGTAAATGGGCAGAGGCTGCCTGGGCTGCAAAGCTCCAGGTTTCTCAAGTGGTGAAAAGCAACAGCTTTGATAGCTGCAAGTGCTAGAATGAGTGTGTGTGTTTCAATGGGGCTCATGCAAGAAAGCTTTCTGATGGATTGTGCCTAAATTAAGTAGGGAGAGAGGAATTGCCCTTTGGATTTTGCACCTCAGGTAAACAGTATATTTTGGGCCAGTGGGGAAGGGGGACAGAATTAGAGCAGAAAGTCAAAGACTATCTACTGGAAAGGGTCACATTCATTTACAAATGCCGTGTGCTACAGAACTCTCTAACCTTTGCTTTCTCTGAATAATAATTGTACTAATAGGCTAGGATTTTGCTGTGGGCAATGCAATCCAGTTCATGATAGATTTCCAGCCTGAGCCTCTTCACATCAACAGCTGCCCATCTCCGTCCTGTACAATCTTTCAGAGCCATCAATGGGAGAGGGGGTCTGATCCCAAGTGGAGGGATGGGGGGGGATGGAATAAAACACGGGGAAAGGTTCCTTCCTCCCCATTCCCTGAACACTATTGGGTGGGGAAGTCAAGGAAGTGGACAAGCTTGACTCACAGAGATTTTGGTAAAGATGTAAAGGAGCAGAGAGAGGATTGAGAGGTAGATCTGTATCCGCTTCCCCCCAAACCGCTTCTTCAGATACTCCGGCATGGTCACCACCTGGAAAGAGAGGAACAGCACAGTATTTTGAGTAAGCAGAACAGAGAGATAGCAGGCAGGCAGCCACTTGCTGGGAGCAATGTGAATCTTGCAGATAAAGCACGGGCCATGTCCCCAGAAGGCCCAGGGTTTGAATCCCATCTCAGCTACTGAAGCCATTATCTGTTTTAAAAGGAAGTAATAAGGAAGGGGGATGTCTGGATGAATGGATGGGATGGCGCTTGGTGACAGCTACAAGAGCGCCTCAGGGTGTAAAGGGCTTCCTGATGCTTGCAGATAGAGGTGTCAGTAAGGGGGCGGAGAAGGCTCTCTTTGCAGATCTTGCAGCCAGGACTCTGCTTCCTCCTTTAGGCACCACCACTGAAGCAGGGGCATTTCCCCGATCTGCAAGCAGTGCAGGCTGAACTGGCTTCCAGGTGGCTGCTTTAAGTCCCAGCTGTTGTCAGCTGCCTTTGTTTGTCTTTTGCCATCAAGTCACTGCTGATTTATGGCAACCCCATAGAGTTTTCAAGGCAAGAGACTTCCAGAGGCGAGTTGCCATTGCCTGCCTCTCTCTGCATAGCAACCCTGGATTTCCTTGGTGGTCTCCCATCCATACACTACTCCCTCTGAAGTTGCCATTTCCTCCAAGGGAACTGATCTCCGTAGCCTAAAGATCTGTAATTCTGGGAAAACCCCAGATCCCACCTGGAGGTTGGTAACCATTCTGTTGCCACACCCCAGCTCAGGACAGAATGGCAGCCAGCCTGCCCTCTGATGTCTCCTGGAAGGGAGAGATAAGGGAGGGAGGGAGCCCTCGGGACAGGGAGGAGCTACCCCAGGGACCATCTCCAGCCATTGTCCCAAGAAGCAGCAGCAGCAGCATACAGGCTAGCCTGGCCATTCCAGCTCTCTGCTTTCCTGTTGGTCAGGAGCAGGAAGGGGGGAGCTGGGCTGGGTCAGCCTGCATAGCCCAGAGATGGGAAGCCTCAACATGCAGGGAGGGACTGCGGCTCAGTGGAAGAGCCTCTGCTTGGCATGCAGAAGGTCCCAGGTTCAATCCTTGGCATCTCCTGTTAAAAGGATCTGGCGGTAGATGATGTGAAACACCTCTGACTGAGACCCTGGAGAGCTGCTGCCAGTCTGAGCAAACAATACTGACCTTGATAGGCCAACGGTCTGATTCAGTATAAGCAGAGGTCATTTCGGGGGGGATTGCGAGGGATCGCAGTTCCCCCGGGTGAGGTACGGGGGGCGGGGCACATGACGAAGCCCCGCCCCCGCTTCTGGCCACCCCGCTTCCGGCCCTCATTCAGCCAGGAGGAGGCAGGAGAAGAGGGAGGGTAAGTTGCTTCCTCCCTGCCTCTCCCCACCCCTGCCTGCCTGGGGCCAGGGAGGGCCTTCGCGGGGCTTCCTTGCACTCCCGCCGGCCTTGCAGGTCTACCGCCGGGCCCCTCATGGGGCTCGGCAGTGGAGCTGCAAGGCCGGCGGTGGCGGCCGGGACCATTGGGGGCGGGGTGTGTGGCCTTATGACACAATTCCGGTGATGTCAGGGGGTGTGGCCTTATGACACACTTCCGGTGATGTCAGGGGGTGTGGCATATGCTAATGAGTTGTGCTAATGAGTTCCCCTCGCTCTTTTTCTACGAAACGACCCCTGAGTATAAGGCAGCTTCATGTTCCCTGCCAGCATTCCTGAGCGATGTGCCAGAGGCACTGGCAGCTCACAGTGTCTTTCCTCAGCTGAAACTGGCGAGCGAGCCAGCTATGCCCCTTCATCCAGCCACTGTTATCTCTGCCCTAATGCGGCTGATTTTGGAAAGTGCTTGGAAACTTTAGCTGGCACAAAATACAGCAGTCAGGAGCGTTAAGTGGTATGCACCGCCATGAACATATTGCCACCAGCATTGAAAAAGACCCCCCCTGACTTCCATTGTGTTTTCACATCAGTTCTGAATTATGGAGAACCACTAATAATCTAAATAACCTGGGACCACCTTCTCCCTCAAAAATATGCTAATCAAGCTGCCACCCTTGTTGGAAGCCCTTTCCATCCCCCTCGCCTCCAGAGGTGTGCAGCAGCAGGGGTTAGCAGAGAGAGGGCCTTTTTGGTGGTGGCACCCAGCCTTCCAAGCTCTTCCTCTGTGTGTCTGCATTGCACCTTCCTTGTTAACATATTAATTCTGGCAAAGGCTGTGCTGTTCTCTCATGATTCTCTTGACATTTAAGATCCTTGGCTCTGACTTCATTGTTGATTTTATTATGACCATAATCTTGTGACGGCTGCTGTAATGTGGCTTGGTGTTGTTGGTTTTATTTTTGCTTTGAGAGCTTTATGCCAAAAAGGAAGAGTATAAATTACCCAGGTGCATAACCACGAATGAATTGGTGCCGATGTCATTCAGCGTGATTAGATTAGGCTTTGGTTGGGGATGAGGATGAAGGGCTTGTGCCAACGGTTTTGGGGCGGCAGGGGGGGCGGGCGAATGGACCTTGAAGTGGGATGGAAAGGAAGCCATGCCTCTCCATGCCTTTTTTCTCCCTGCCAAGTATTCACAGACAATAAGGGGCCTGACAGGCATTAACCTGGAATGAGGAAATTGGCTCTCTGCTTTGTGTACTTACTCCAGCCTTGATATAGATGGGTACAAATAACCAGCCGAGAATCACCACCATCACCAGGGCCTGTGAGCAATGAGAGATGGAGTTATAGCAGAGGTCAAACATCAGGAATGACAAACCCACCAATGAGCATGGCTATGCTTGCAGTGGGGAGGCAAGAAGCACAACTGTGCCTGCTTGCTTATGCTTTGCCATGAGAAACCTGGGAGGGAAGGGACTCCCCACCACACCCCCAGAACTACTCCCTACCCAGCAAAAGCACTTATGGGGCAGGGTGAGTCAGAGGACCCAAATACTGGGATTTCAGACCCAGTTCTCCCAGCACACAGTTGAAGATGGTCGCACTCACATTCCACTCGAACCCTCCAATGGCAATCCCTGCAGCTGCGCCTGTCCCAGCCAGGCCTACAAAGTGACCACTGCCGATGTTGCTGGCAAACAGCGAGGCACCAATCTGGACGCAAAAAGGCGGGGAAACATTTGGTCAGATTCATAATCTTTGCTATAATAAAGCCTTGAGGCATCTAAAATTTTCGATGAGTTTTTTGTACCTGATGCACCAGACTCTCCCCCACGGAAGCTCCTGCCACAACAAACAGTGCTAGGCTTTGGTCAGCAAAACTCAAAGTCCTGTCTTAATTAATCATGAATGTGCCATAAACCATGCATGATCTAGTTTCTCTGCATCTTGTGACAGATTATTCCCAAATGGAGTTTATGGTGCTAACACAAAGCCAGACTGATCCCCCAGAAACAATATGCCCCCCTACCCCCATATCACAGTGCTCCAGTTGCTAAACCAGCTAGGCCAGCAACAGATCCATGTGCCTTAATATGGAGCTACTCCAGCCTCATGATTTTCCATACCCCCCCTAAATTCCCTGCACCAGAAATCCAGCATGTTAGGAACAAAGCTAAACTAAGACCCTTTTCATGGACACCTTTTCTACGTGCAAGGAATTATTTGCATGGTGGAGAATTCCTGATCTTTGAAGTGGTACAGTCCAGGCACAGGCTTCCCACCACAGTGAGGACTAGATGGGTAATGATATAGACAACAAAAAGAGAGAGAAGAGGAGATTGGATTTATACACCGCCCTTCACTACCTGAAGGAGTCTCAGAGCAGCTTACAATCTCCTTTCCCTTCCCCTCCCCACAACAGACACCCTGTGAGGTAGGTGGGGCTGAGAGAGCTCTTTTGAGAACTGCTCCTGAGATAACAGCTCTGAAAGAACTTGTGACTGACCCAAGGTCAACAGGCTTCAGGTGGAGAAGTGGGGAATCAAACCCTGTTCTCCTGTATTAGAGTGGTCTCCTAACCACTACACCAAACTGTGTGTGAGGGCAGAAGCATAGGTCCTAGCACTATTTTCCTAACCGAACATGCTGCCCAGATAGGAGTTAAAAAGAGAAAAATGCCTGGAGCTGGGGTGGGGGAGGACACACTGCAGAGGGATGAGCAGGGAGAAAATAGTTCCAGACTCCTGGAGTGCTGCTGCTCTTCCTTTATGATAGGAGCAGATCTGGGTTAAACACATGCAGGGGTCATTTCCTGCAGGAGCGCACAGGAGTGGAGCTCTGGCAGTAAAGAGCCCAGGGGGCAGGCACATGCAACAAGCTCCACCCCCTGCTCCCAGCAGCCCTCAGTCAGAGCAAGAAGCAGCCAGGTAAGTGGTTAAGTGCGCAGACTCCAATCTGGGAGAACCAGGTTTGATTCCCCACTCCTCCACTTGCACCTGCTGATGTGTCCTTGGGTCAGTCACAAGCTCTGGCACAGCTGTTCCTGAAAGAGCAGTTTGTGTCAGAGTTCTCTCAGCCCCACCCACCTTACAGGGTATCTGTTGTGGGGAGGGGAAGGGAAAGGAGTTTGTAAGCCGCTCTGAGACTCCAAGTGAAGGGCGGGGTATAAATCCAATCTCTTCTTCTTCTTGCAGAGCTCCCCCCAACCCCCTCAGTCCAAAACAGTCCAGTGGCACCTTTAAGACCAAGTTTTATTCAGGCACAAGCTCTCCCTTCTCTGCGAGGACAGATCTGCACGTTCCCCCCCCCCCCAATAGCTAGCAATCCAAAACAGTCCAGTGGAGCCTGAGCGGTGGGTGTTGCCTTCTGACACACTTCCGGTGATGTCAGGGGGCGTGGCATAAGCAAATAATTCATGCTAATGAGCTCCTGCACCTCTTTTTCTACAAAATGACCCCTGAACACATGAATAGATATGCCGCCCTCATATTTCGTTTGGTTGTCAGCAACACACTCCCAGAGCCAGAAGTAGATCCATCAGCGCTTGCGCAATCCTACACTGAACCCTTAGGCAGTTCTGCACTTGAGGACTGAAGCAATGAAAGCTGGCACAACAGTGCTGCATGTCCTTCCTCTCATGAAAGCATCTCTCCTTCCTCCTCATTATCATGGTAATGATCCCTTGCATCCTTCCTGCCTTTTAATGCAAATAAGGAAGAGCCACAGCTGGAATGAATGCCAAGGAATTTCCCTCCTGGAGAAGACTAACCTTACATGTTTGGGATATCCCCGGAGTTTCTGTGGCAATGAATTATGATGTAACAAAACACTCATGAGGAAAGGATTTTAAAAAGGGACCTACCAAGGGAGTCCGGTTAAGGAGAAACTCCTTGTGCTGATCTCATGGGGTGGAGGGCAAACAGCAGATTAGGTTGGGGAACTGGCAAAGGGGAAGGCTGGGTCTACACTGGGGTCTTATCTGGCTACTGTTCACACAGAAAAATGCTTGTGAGGTCTGAATATGGATCTCCCAGTTTTTAATCTCATTCAGCCCTTTGCGCAGGTCTGGAATTAGAACTGCACGATTGCAAAGATGTCGAGTGCACCCATACAAGGTGCCTGATTGAGCAAAAGAGGGAGGGAGACTGGATTCTGCAGCATCTCACACACACATGCCACAATCATGCACAGTTTACGGATCAATAAGCCAGAAAAGAGGCAGTGGCTTGGCCACCCTCTGAGGCCCCAGCTGAATCAGGATTCGAACCCCAGGCCTCCCTGTCAAATGCCACTGGATGCAGACAAGGTCTGTGCTTGTTACACCTGCTGGCTATGGCTGAGGCCAAGGGAGGACAATTGTTTTAGCTGGAGAGTGTCTTCTTAGCAACCACAGACTGTAACGTGCGTACTGGGAAAACCCTGCAACAGAAGTATGACATGAAAGGAAGGCAGCACTTCAGGAAGGAGGCTGACGCTACAGGTGCAGGCAACCCTGGGCCCCGGTGTCTGAGTGCTCCTGTGCCCCTTGAGCCCCTCCACTGCCAGATTGCTGGGAAGGAGGGGTACGAGTGGTCAGTCTGGAAAGAGGAAGGGCAGTGTGGGATAGACAGGGATCAGGAAGATGCTACTTCCTTAATGTTGGGGTCTGGACGCTTGCTTCATTATCGGTCAAGCAGAGGAACAGAAACTGACAGGCTGCTATTTATACATATAAAGTTAGGGTTGCCAATCTCCAGGTGATGGCTGGAGATCTTCTGGGATTACAACTGATCTCAGGTGACCGAGATCAGTCCACCTGCAGAAAATGGCCACTTTGAAGGTGGACTCTATGGCATTATAACCATTCAAGCCTATCCTCTCCCCAAATCCTGCCCTCCGCAGGCTCCACCCCCAACGTCTCCAGGTATTTCCCAACTCAGAGCTGGCAACTCTACGTAAAGCAGATGCTGTAATTGCTCTCAAAGAACCCAGTAGTCAACGACAAACTGCTAAGGGCTTGCAAGGCATTTAGTTCAGTAGCCCGATAGACTGAGTGGCTTGCAAAGCCTCCTATGGAGCCACTTAATGGAGGGTGGGTGGGTAACGTCCCACTCTGTTTTAATTGAACTATTGTGACCAGCCCAAACCTCGAGGGTGAGGCCTCTCTTCCTGAAAGTTACCTAAGTATTTCCTCTTCAATTAATGTGTACAGCTAATGCTGCTGGGTTATTAGGAAAGCTCTTCCGAGAAACGAACTTCATTTTCTCGACTCTTTCAGCAGTTCCCTCCCCCCTGCTCTGACTTTTTTTCCTTGGCAGTTCAAGAAAGGCTTTCTGCTATTGCTGCCCCTCCAGGAAGACTTCAGTGCAGAAAAATCCCAGCCACGCCTCCTTCACTGATTTATACAATCCGTTATGGCCTTTCCTTTGAACAAAGCAAGCTGTGGGTTTCTTCAAATGTTCTTGTTATGATTCGTAATCCTAAATTTGGTAACTCCCTAGACAGAGTGAATGTCTTGATTGATTCCAGTGGGTCTTGCCCCATCTGAGTTGACAGGAAAAACATGCTGCTTGGGTTTCCCTACCTCAGAGCCAGCCCATGTTAGCAACGCCTTTGCAGTTCTGTACTTATGATGCATTTTTTGGGCAACCTCTTTGCTCTTTTGTGGTGCAGTCTAACCCATAAAGCAACCTGTAGGTTATCCCCCACTGGGAAAAGTACAGCTCCATGGGAAAAAAGGTTTAAGCCCCCCACAGCATTGCAACTCTAGTCCTGATCTTCCACCTCTCACCTCATCTGTTTTAATTTTAAACTACTCCCCCCAAAAAGAGTGAGACCTAAGAAGGAATTGCTCACTATCTTATTGAACACGGCCCCAGAAGGTAAAAGTGGGTGGCTTTGCACAAAAAGAACATAAACCAGGCATTAAAAATTACAATATTTAGAAATCAGTGGAGGGAACATTTTAATCTTCCATGGCATTCTGATGCTGATCTTAGTTACAGTTCTGTTCAAAAGAACCTCCTCCCAGGCTTAATAAGGAACGAGAATTCTTAACTCACTATAGGTGTTAGGATCTTGCACAGCCCACCACTGACATATGTTAATTACTTCAGCTACATCTCTGTAACTTCCTACCATATCTACTTATTTTGCTTCTTACTAGTTTTTACATTTGGTCCATCTAACAACACTTGGGGTGTCTCAAAATTACCTCAGGGCCAACCCATGTTAGCAATACCTGTGCAGGATTATTCTTTGGATTGGAGACTGTTTTAAACTTGTCTGTCTTTGTAACATACCTCCCCCTTTTTGCTGTGTATCTAAATCACCTTGATGGATTTATACTCCAATGCATCTGATAAAGTGGCTAGAATAAATTTTGCTAGTCTTTAAAGTGATACTGGACTCCTGTTCTATAATTTGTTTCCTTCATTTACACTGCAGCATTCTCCTCAATGGAGACTCAAGGTGGCTTATATAACTCCAGTCTCCTCCTTTTCAATCCCTCACAACAACACCCTTGTGAGGTAGGTTAGGCTGAGAGCATGTGACTGCCTCAAAGTCACCCAGCAAGCTTCCATGGCAGAGCAGGGATTCAAATCTGGTTCTCCCAGACTCTAGTCAGATACTCTAACCACTACGCCACACTAGCTTTCCGTACTTAGTTCTCCAAGTATGACACTCCAGAAAGAAAACATGAGAACCACTTAAAATTATTCTTGACAGGAGGAAGTCCCTAGGCATGGTCCTTCACCCCCTCTCTAACGCTGCAAACTGCAGCATAGCAAAGTATCTCAATGAAAGCAGAAGTGGTATATTTATAAACTTTGGAACTCCACCTGAAATTTCATTCAAAAAATATCACAACTGGCAAGAGTACTTTCCGAACTGAACCAAAAAGCCCATGGATCAGGTGTTCTGTGGTTTCTTAAATGCTAATTTGGAGTTTCAGGTGGTTGTTTTGACCATCAGGGATGCAAGTTCAGGCACCCAAGCCCATGTACTAGAGAAGCTTTTTAAATCTTGGAAGCGGTATGAGAGGGGAGGGTTCAATATGGGCTGCCTCCTGGCCAAAAAGCTTGAAGCTACAAATTAGAATGTCAGAAATCAGAAAACACCGGATAGCATGCATCTTTCACATCAAGTCTGATGAAGGTTCAAAGCCTTATATGGCCTGGGACCAACATATCTAAGGGACCACCTCTTCCCGTATACAAGAAGGAGGAGGAGGAGGAGGAGATTGGATTTATACCCCGCCCTTCACTTGGAGTCTCAGAGCAGCTTACAAACTCCTTTCCCTTCCCCTCCCCACAACAGACACCCTGTGAGGTGGGTGGGGCTGAGAGAACTCTGACACAAACTGTTCTTTTAGGAACAACTGTGCCAGAGCTTGTGACTGACCCAAGGTCACATCAGCAGGTGCAAGTGGAGGAGTGGGGAATCAAACCCGGTTCTCCCAGATTAGAGTCCGAACACTTAACCCCTACACCAAACTGGCTCTTAGAGCGCTACACTCTAAGGATCAACATCTCCTGGAGGTCTCTGGCCTGGGGGATGTCCGTCTTGCCTCAACCAGGGCCAGGACTTTCTCTGCCCTGGCTCCTGCCTGGTGGAAATTCCACAGAGCCTGCAAGATGTTCCTCCAGGCCTTTGGCAGCAGCCGTCCATATATGACCTCCCCGAGATTGCTGTCGCCCATCTACTGATAACTGGCCATCATTCCATCTGCACCAATGGGCAAGAATCTCCCACAGCCAGTTGTTTTTTGTCACTGTGCTGTGACCACCGATTTTAATCTCTATGTTGTGTGTTTAAATTTTAATTGTATTTATTATAAAATGATGTTACTCGCCTTGAGCCCGTTTGTGGGATGGGCGGGATATAGATACAATAAATAAATAAATAAGGTTTGGCCAGAGGTTTATTATTTATTTATTGATTTGATTTGTACCCCGCTCTCCCCGCGAGCAGGCTCAGGGTTGAACTAGGAAATAAAGAATTCCAGTCACTGGTGTAAGAAGGAACTGGTCCTGCCTGTGTTGCACTTCCCAAGAGCATTCTGTGAATGTGGGATTGAAAGGGGGGGGGGCGACAGTGAGGGTTGCCAGTCAGCCCAGAATAGAGGCTTGATGTGTGGAAACAGGCAGTTGAAGCTTTTCGTGACGTGGAGGCAAATAACAGCTCTTTAGACATTCACTAAAGAGACAGGCATTTTTCTCCAGGCCTGCTGGCAACCCTACTCTGTCAGCCAGTTTATATGGCCAACATGTCCCGCAGGGCTCTACTGGTAGCAGGAGCTCCTTTGCATATTAGACCACACACCCCTAGTGTAGCCAATCCTCCAAGAGCTTACAGTAGCCCCAGTAAGAAGAGCTCTGTAAGCTCTTGGAGGATTGGCTACACTAGGGGTGTGTGGCCTAATATATAAAGGAGCTCCTGCTACCAGTAGAGCCTGTACCATCACACTGCAATAGGGGTCTGAACACTGGAACCATGGAAAACGTAATTACTTGTACAGAAAACATTAGTAAAGGCTTTACCCCAGCTTCTCCCTGATGTGATACATTTCTACATGCAGAGAGGGGTTTTCCTTTTTTCGTGGAAGGGCAATCATGCAACCCTCTTCTCTCTCTTACACACACCAATACACATACACACACTTGTACTTGGTCTTTTGCCTGTTTCAGGTAAGCTCCCTCCAGACCAAGACCCACAATGATCCTGCCCTGCCAAACATCATGGCCTGGTAGGGAGTGAAACCAATTGCCTGAACCAGGGACCAGGGGTCGTTTCGTAGAAAAAGAGCTAGGGGAACTCATTAGCATAACTCATTAGCATATGCCACACCCCCTGACATCACCAGAAGTGTGTCATAAGGCCACACCCCCTGACAACACCGGAAGTGTGTCATAAGGCCACACACCCCGCCCCCAACGGTCCTGGCCACTGCCGGCCTTGCAGCTCCACTGCCGAGCCCCATGAGGGGACCGGCGGTGGACCTGCAAGGCTGGCGGGAGTGCAAGGAAGCCCTGCGAAGGCCCTTCCTGGCCCCAGGCAGGCAGGGGTGGGGAGAGGCAGGGAGGAAGCAACTTACCCTCTCTCTTTTCCTGCCTCCTCCTGGCTGAATGAGGGCCGGAAGCGGGGCGGCCGGAAGCAGGGGGTGTGGCTTCGTCATGTGCCCCGCCCCCCCTACCTCACCCGGGGGAACTGCGATCCCCCACGATCCCCCCCAAAATGACCTCTGCTAGGGACCCTTTCCTTGCAGAAGCAGTGAGTAAAACCTTTTTGGGGAAAAAAATAAATGGAACTGCTGTACACACATAAGGAAGAGACTTGAGGCTTCTTGGACGCAACTCACCGGCCACCAAACCATGCTCCGGCCTGCTAAGAAGAATCCACCCACAGTCCCACGGTTCGTGGAGTACATAGCCTAGAGGAGAGGGGGAAATCTGGAGATTAGAGCTGTCCACCAGTTAAAGAATCCGTAATAGATTAATCTGTCTGTAAACCATTTGTATTAATTACATATAAATATGTTTGTATAGTACCAACATGTACAAATGCGCAAGCAAAAAAATTGATTTTCCTGTCTGAGAAAATGGTAATAACCTCACTCTCATAACTTCTCAGGAGGAACAGGCGATAAACTGTTACAATGGCTATTGTGGGCATGCAAGAGCCATTCCATGAAGCTGCCTTCAGAAAAAAAGAATGTAAACAGAGAGTATTTGGACAAAGATGCAAAAGTCTAGCATGCAATGGATCCCTCTTGCTTCAACAAACAGGGGGAAGTAGAAGTCCCATAAGTGTAATGTATGCCATGGTATCATAGGACAAAAGGGGGGGGGGTGACACACTTAACCCTGAAACCTGGGATCCAGAACCTAAAAAGATAAGTAAAACAGAATAGAGGGCCAACAATAAAAACTTAATTATATAGTATGAAAAGATACATGTATTTATGAACAAAGAATAAGGGCCCAATCACACCTCATGTAAAAATGCCAGAATTTAGCACACAAGCGCCAATGGACTTGACCTGACACGTTTCAGCCTGACCTGACACGTTTCAGCCTTCTTCAGAGGTCAAACATTTACCAAATGCATCCAGGATTTTGGGCATTCACTTGCGAACATGAACACAGACATTGCCTCAGAGCCAGTTACTAGTCCTATTAACCCTGTGGATTCTTTGGAGTTCTTTTAAGTGGAGCTACTGAGGACTTCCCAGGATGTTTTTCCTACAAAGCTTGAAGCTATAGCCCTTCTCTTAATGTCACCATTCACCATGTTTTCAGGCAGTAACCAAATTGCATTGAGGTGCTGTCTCTCTGAAGCTGCTTTGTGGGAAACCGAGATCATATTTTCCTGTGGTTTAATCTCAAGCCAATAGAAAGCTGCATTGGAAATTCTAATTGAAAATGGGATATAAATATTTTTAATGACATTTCTGATTACATTGGGCAAGATTTAGAAGGTTAGACTCTGAAGCAAACTTTTCTCATTCTGCAGCACAGAAAACAGGAAAAACAGGAAAAATCTGCTGGAAAAGAAAAGTGCATTTGTTAGTACAGAATGAATGGCTGTTTGCTGTCCTTTGAACGCCCTGTGGATGGGATGTGTGGTCACAGTAACCCAACAACAGAAGGGGACTGCGTAGCCAAGTCCATAATAAATCACCTGGAACCAAACTGCAGAGTGTGGTTTACTGCTCAGTAACAGGAACTTGCTGCTAACATTCTTAATTTTTTTAAAAATAGCATGTTCCTAGTCCTCATGACTTTTGAAGGGGAAAAAGCTACCCCATATTGTAGGATTAATAACATTATCCAGCAACCCATAATTCCTGAAAAGCGACCTCACTCATACTTGGCCTTTCCAACTTTCTAGTAAGAGCAAATCATAGCTTGGTAGAAAGATGTTAAGTGAGTTACCCAGTATACTAGGCCAGGTGTCCCCAACCTTTTTGAGTGCCTTTGGAATTCTGATACGTTGTGGTGTGTGTAGATACAAAATGGTGCCACAAGATGGCTGCCACAGGAGGCTGGGCCAGCCACAAAATGGCAGCTGCATATTACCTTCAGTCACACAGTGAAGAAGATCCTTGTGCAGTGGTGGCAGCTGCAGCCAAAGCAACGTTTGTAAAAATCTGCACAGCCAATCAGATCTCCAGTCGTCAGGCAGAAACATTGCTGGGCAAAAACTCCACCAAACCATGCCCACTTTCTAAAAGCACTTGGTGGACTCCAGGAAGTGTATCAGTGCGCCCCATAGTGCCCATGGGCACCCACGCTGGGGACTCCTGGGCTAGACAGTTGCTGTGTGTGATATAGTGTTGGATGAATCATGTCACAACTGCATTCCTAGTACAAGTCGTTTGCATCCTACTGTGGAGGAAAACGGCCTCCTCCTTCACTAACCAACATGAGGCATAATCCACCTGGAAATGTTCTTGGGTTTCTTTCTTCAGCAACAGCTGGGAAGTGCACAAGAGCACTCACTGTGGGGGGGTGGCGGCAAAGGAGGTCACATGGGAGATGGCCCCCCCACGCTTACTTAAAGTAGTATAGTGGGAGGCGCAGCAACTAGGCAGAGCTTTTAAACAGCAAGACAGTGCTACATGTATGACTGCATTTAGTAGGATACATTCTCTGGGGCATTAATGGCAGCGGGTGTACTGAATTTGGTTTAGGCACCCCTGGGCTCTTGAGACTGCCTCCTCTTCTGTGCGGCTCCCCGTGAAGTTAAAGCTTCAAAGACGGGTCACTGGAGGTCAGGACTCCTTGATCCAGCATGAGGCAGCCTTGGGAAAGTAGAGGACCGTGTGTTCACGTCACCTGCCCCAGCCCTCTCTTCTCTGTCGCCAGTTAGGCTGGCCGCCTTCTGTTACTGGCTCTGTTTCTGTGCCTTCAAGAGCTGACTGACACGCCGACATTTAGCAGGTGAAGCAGGAAGAAGGCTGGAAAAACTCTTCATCCGTGAAATCTCTCTTTAAGGCTCAGGAGCAGGAAATAAAAGTTGGCACCAGCCATCCCAGCAGCACTGAACTGTCCCTGTGTTAACCAGGTCCTGGTACTTTAAGCAGCCTTACTTCTACCATAGCCACCTCTTAGGGTTGCCAGCCTCCAGGTGGGGCCTGGAGATCTCCCGCTTTTACAACTGATCTCCAGCTGGCAGAGATCAGCTCCCCTGGAGAAAATGGCTGCTTTGAAGGGTGGGCTCTATGGCACTGGACCATGCTGAGGCCCCTCCCCTCCCCAAACCCCGCCCTCTCCCGGATCCACCCCCAAAGTCTCCAGGTATTTTCCAACCCAGACCTGGCAACTCTACCACCTCTGGCCACCTGCCTGGTCAGCCCTGCAGACCCATCAGGCCCCCCCCCCAGATGCGTGTGTGAATTGCCCTCAAGTCACAGCCGACTTATGGTGACCTCAGCAAGGGGTTCTCAAGGCAAGCACGAAGCAGAGGTGACTTCCTATTGCCTCCTTGCGCAAAGTCTTTCTTGGTGGCCTCCCTTCCGGGTGCTGACCCTGCTTAGCTTCAGGGATCTGTTGAGATCGGGCTACACCATATGCTACCTCCCCTCCCACAGATGTGACTCCATTAATATTCCCTCAATTGCCACTGTAGTGGGAGACATGAGCCGAAGCAGTTTGGCCTATTTCATCTTTCCTCCTAGGGTTGACAACCTCCAGATGTAGCCTGGAGATCCCCTGGATTTACAACTGATCTCCAGATAACAATGATCAGTTCCCCTGGAGAAAAAGGCTGTTTTGGAGCATGGACTATATGGCATTATACCCTGGCTGAAGTCCCTCCCTTCCCCAAACTCTGCCACCCCCAGGCTTCACCCCAGAAATCTCCAGGAATTCCACAGAGCAGAGCTGGTAACCCTATTTCCTCCCTCATTCCCAACTGTTATGTACAGTAGTGTTTCCCCTCCAGGCAGGCTGGGTGTCTGTCCTGCTGAGTTCCCTTCCCTAGGCGGCTGGACCCTAAAGCTACCCGTGCCATTTCCACTGAAACGTGTGATTGAAGCATAGAGAGTGCCACTGAACGCATACAGAGTGTTTTTGGCCTCACTACTAAATAATCACAAGTCTCCCCATCTGATATCAGAAGCAAAGAGTTTGCAAAACAAAAAGGCTTAGCTTGAGAACCACTAGAGCCCCCCCCACACACACACACACCACTCGAGACATCAAGCCCTGTCTTCATATCTCACTTATTGTCTCTTTGTTCCTGCCTTCACAGAGATAGAAGCTTCACATTCTATAACTACCTTGCAATCGTTGACCAGGACTGGCCCAGCTGCACAATATTGTGGCACTGCAAGGGAGTTGGGGGGGGGGGGGCTCAGGGGGTTGGGGGGGGGGGGGCTCTCACACCACGCAGCTCTCAGCCGCTTGGATGGCAAAACATCCTGGCCAGCCCTGGCGGTAACCCTGCCCTCCTGGGCCTTTTGTGTCGGAGGTAAATTCTTTGGATGACAGATCTGCACGTTACTTTAATCTTGTCTGTCAGGACCATTGATAAGGCTGCATCAAAAGCAGCTGGCAGCCTCCATGTCCAGAACACTCTCTGCCCTTCCATCCCCTTCCTCCTCCTGTTCCCATCACTGCCCCCACACCAGTCTTGGCATCGAAGCATTAATGCCATTCTGCTCACGCCAACTGTGGCCTCCATTCCTAATACTCCCACCTCTCTTAAAAGTCCTCACTCCAAGTCCCTCCAGCCTGCTCTTTATTTCTGTCTCAACTCGATTCTTGCCCCTGTCTCCCTTTGAAGGCATGATATGTAATCGGCATCCTCAGTGCACCTGCCGCCTTCCACATCCAATTTCCCAGAGAAGCTGTTTCTCATATTCTGCTTTCTGCACCAGTATTATCTGGACCCTGACAGCCTAGCCTGGCAATAAAGGAGAGAAATCAAGACCTACCCAAAGGCCCACTGCCAAGACGACTATGAAATAGATAACGATGACTGAAATGTCCGCTGCATTATTGATGGCAATGTCTTTGCTGGAAGTGGCAGGGGCTGTCGTGGTCCAGGCGGTGGAGTCCATCCTGCTGACTGTGCCTCTTGCTCCTCGGCTGCTCCCCTTTTTTATATCACCTGGCAGTGCCTACAGGTTAATGATAAACCTTTGTGTTCCCCTTCTCCAGGCTACATATAATGCGTAACTTCAAAAGTTTGTTCTGTATTCTTGGGATGCCTTAAGTCCTAGCAGGTGCCTTTCTGCATGGCACTTCGCTCCCAAGCTTCTTCGCTTCTGGAGACTGCGGAGAAGAAGAAGTCCTCCTGGCTTCACATGCCCTCCAGCGGAAGGTGCTGAAGCTTTTTGTAGCCCGGGAACAGGTGGTTGAGAAAGCAGCAGCAGGAGTGGCTTGGCAAGGTGCTGTTCCGTGCCTCTGGATGCCATCCTGAAGTGGTTGTTCTGGAATGTCTGGTTCTGTGGGACTCCTGCGTTCCCTGCTAACCCAGAGTTACAAAGAGCTGCGACATCAGTTTCGGGGATCCCCTAGGACTCAACGACCAACTTCCTTGTTGTGATGTGTCATCCCTGCTGCCTGCGGGAGGGGAGAATGCACAGTGGTGCTTCAGGGCAGAAAACAATATGGAGCTGAGTTAATCTCTTATTACAGAGCCACAAAGTCCAAATCCGCAAATGCCAATCAGTGCAATGGTTTCATCTCGAGCAGTTTTTTGTGTGAGATGAACTCCAAATAACAAACCAATACTATATGATTCTCAAAAGTGTGAGGTGGGTCACCCTGTAGCCCAACGAATGACAGTTAGCAAGGGTGGTGGTGGTGGTGGTGGTGGTGGTGGTGGGGAGGGCTACACCATAAGTATTCAGGAGAATATATACAGGGAGAGGGGAGGCAGCATGGTGGAGCATGATCTCATCTTGGAAGCTAAGGAGCATTGTACTTGGGTGGGAGACCACTGGGGAAGACTCTGCAGAGGAAGGCAATGCCAAGCCGCCTCTGCTTCTCACTTGCCTTGAAAGCCCCTTGCTGGGATCACCATGAGTTGGTTATGACTTGACAGCACATACATATACAGGACCTACAGAAATATGAATAGTTCCAGAAGGGTTGCCATGTGAATTTGCTGTAGGAAAAACAAATTTCTAGTGGCACCTTATCAAATCCCAGTGGCTCTGATTAAAATCTTAAATTTAAATTCCATTCAGAGGGATCTAGTCCATGGGGTCGCGAAGAGTCGGACTCGACTGTGCGACTGAACAACAACAGAGTTTCTAAATAAATCACTAATAAGGCCCAACAGTTTGAAGAGTTGAAAATCTTAATGCCGACAAGTTATGCCCAGAGGGTATTGCAAGGGATTCTAGGGCACACCTCTCAGACTGCAAAACCTATGTGGGTTTTTCACTACTGGAATGGGTTGGGTACTGATTTGCCATTCTGACGGGTTTCACACAGGGCTTCCAAAAAGATCCATTGGGAGAAAAGCATTACTCTAAAAATAACTTTCTCAGAATGAAAACAGCCCAATCCAGCATTTAATACCACTCAGATAAACTACAGATGCTGCTTATTGCAATCAGGACCTATAAACCTCTTGGGACAGTTGTCAGATCAGGTGGGATACCACATGAATCAAAGGAGCAAAGAGAATTCTGGGTCTGGGTGTGTGTGTGTGTAGAATTTAAATTTCTGTTTCCTCCTCCTCATGCAATTATTCAGTTCATTGTTTGCCAGGAACTTGGCATAACAGCAGCGGCCTTGGTTCAGGGATACAGGAAAGGGAAAGAAAAACCAAACAGTTAATTAACTACTCATTCTGACAGAAAACACTTCTCCTCCATACCCATCAATTGTCCCATAATACTGTCCTACTCCACTATAATTCCACTGTGGTTTTTAGTTTTAAAAAAAAGGTTTTCCCCATTCTTGTACAACCATTAACTGACAGCAAAAGCTAAGCCTCATGGGGAAATTCATGCCAACTATGCTTACTTTTTCAAAGAGAATAAAGTTAAACTGAAAATAAACAAGGAAGTAAAAGTACCTGGCTTAATAGCAATGATTAACATGGACCGACTATACAAGAGAAGCCTCCTCTTTCAGCTCTCTCCGTACCGGATTGTTTAGGCATACCTCAGAACC
The DNA here is from genome assembly GCF_001447785.1 of Gekko japonicus. NCBI lineage: Eukaryota > Metazoa > Chordata > Lepidosauria > Squamata > Gekkonidae > Gekko > Gekko japonicus. Next base: position 711,894 of record NW_015169777.1, read on the forward strand.
ATGACTTCGTTCTTCCTTACACCATGGAACGCTCAGAGAAAGAGTTGTGCCAAAGCTGCCTCAAACACACCATAAATCCAACATTCTTTCAATTGAAATCCAGATTGCCAACTTTCCCCCCCATTATTTAGGTAGTTATACCCCCCCTTTCTCCCCAATGGGGACCCAAGCAGCTTACATTGTTCCACCCGCCTCCATTTTATTCTCACAGCAACCATGTGAGCTGAGAGAGAATGACTGGCCCAAGGTGACTATACAAGCTTCCTTGGCAGAGTTGGTGATTTGAACCAGAGACTCCCAGATCCTAATCTGGCACTAACCACCACACCATGCTGGCAAGACTCCTATGCCTTTAACAGCGGCAAAGCAAGGAGAAGTTAAGTGAGGTTTCTTCTCCCATCATGCCAAAATAAATTTATCCTTTTAAAAGTATAGGCATGCTGCCAAAAAAAAAAAAAAGCCCCAGCTCTGACTGGATCTAGAGTTGCCAAATATTCAATTGCTCACAGTAACTGTTTTTAAAATGTGCCGTGTACATCGTCGTGGCTTCGGTGCAGGCACACATGGGGACTGTGCAGTTGCAGGCCAGCCGCGGAAGAGCTAACGAGCTTACAAAAGAACTTTCCAGAGCCTACAAGTGCTCCTCCCCACCCCGTCTTCAGAGTATCCCTTTTCCCGCCCAAAGGGTCATGTGACGAGGGCAGGACAAGCACTCTTCCCTCAGTTCTTTCCTTGCTGCCATGAGGAGAGCACAAGCCTTTTCTGTCTTCGTCGTTGTTTCTTCTCATCATGAGTATCAACAGCCTAATGGCCTTATTTAAGAAATGCAAGAAGTGTGGAGCCAGAATGATGACCACAAGTCCTGCTTACTTTGTTTAGGTAAAGGGCACAACACCACTTTCTGTCCAGCCTGCCGTTGCCTCACCCTGAAAGCGAGAGAGAGTAGAGCAGCTAGGCTTAAAGCTGCCTTGTGGGAGAAGGCTTTGGGTGCCCTGGACCCCCCAGTGGAAGAACAGTTGCAATTTGATAAAAGACTGAGGGCTACTTTGGTAGCATTGGCACCGACCCCATCGTCTTTGATACAGACCATACAGCCGGCTCTCACCTGCTTGGCACCAGAACCACCTTTGAAGAAGTAAAAAAAGAAGGCTAAACGTCAAGCCCACCAGTCTGCCTCTCCTCAACACCGAACATCGAAGTCTCCCCGACACCGGGAGTCCATTTCCCCTTGACAGCATATGTCACTGCCTTCGGGGGCAGCAGTCAGTTCCCCTCCTCGATGTCAAACCTCTGACTGATGTCAGAGCTGATAATCAACTCCAAATGATCATCGTTCCATTTCACCTCCACATTGAGTCTCGCCAATTGGCTTGATCTGCCTTTCACCACTGCCAAGGACTCCATCGACCTTAGAACTAGTTATGTTTGTTATTTTACTTCCAAATGTAACCCATTTTCTCCCTTTATATAGTAAAGCCTTTTTCTTAAACAAATACACATGTTTGACTGCCTTCCTCATTCTGCTATATATTCAAACAGGTGGCCTGGAATGAAACCTTTAGGGTGACAGGTAGAGACCATTGGTCAGAAAGCAGGAAGTGGAGTCTAACATACTGGCCTCCATGGTGGCCTACCAGATATGTATTGCATGTTGACTAATCTACTGTTGACTAACTGTACTGTCTCCCCTCTAGATGTGTTTGGGGCAGGCTGCTTTTTGCCTTCTCCAGCTATTTTGATCCTACACATAACAATGCCCAGAACCAAAGGGTTCCAGGAGAGGGTCACAGAGGGAAGCCATTCTGGACTTATCTGAAGAAAATGGAAAACTAGACCAGCAGCCATTTTGTTGGAAAAGGAGCACCATGCTAAATCATCTTTTCATTAACTCAGAGCCACCTGATATAAAGACAATTAAGCAGGTAAGTCAACCCCCCCCCACTGCTTTACCTGCTCAGTTTGGTTTCATAGACATGCTTTGGTTGCTCAGCCAGATGCCTTCAAAAAGCCCACAAGCAGGGCATGGAGGTGAAGGCCTTCCCCTGTTGCTTACTCCAAGCATAATCTCTGATGACATTTCATTTAGCTAACAACCTTCTCCATGTTTCTTCCCCCCCCCCCCCGATATTTGAAGCCATGGGGCTACTTCCTCAATGGAATTTGTGGGTCGCCAAACTTTTTGAGCAAATTAGACCTCTAGATCCTAGTGGGTTTCTGTTGGAATATTTGGTTAATATAGCAGAGTTTTGCCCAGTCATAGAAACATGATACTGAGTGCAGTACATAAATCTCCCAAGAAGTATACTGCAAAAGGTAAAAATTTACATTTATTCAAGTAGATCCAGTTCACGTTCAAGTTGCAATCAAAAAGAAGAGAAAGAAGCCTGATCTAAAGAGTACTTTCCCTATCACAAATGAACACCTTGTCCAGCATCATGTGTGTGGGAGTATGAGGGTTTTAAAGTATCGAGTTCTGAGGCTCAGCATAGTGAAATCAGCTGAAGTTTATTAGTTACATCCAAACGAAGAGATAACTTAGCCGGTCCGGGGCCAAATTATATGCGTGTACTCACTCACACCCAACACCCCCTCAATTCTCGTGATAGGATCTATTTACATGACCCGGCTACTATAGGTCCAATTCAAGATTTGGGACCCTATTGGTCCACACTAGAATCCGAGGTGGCTATTGTTTCATGGATCAAAGGTCTACCTGACCGCATGGTCAGGCTGGCTCAGCCGCAGCCATCTTAATACATAACACCCCTCCCCTGATAGTTCCAAAGTTCTAGCACAAGTAATCCCGCAAGTACACTGGGTGCCACCGTTCTCTCATTGAGTGGTGTGGCTCTGTCAGAGGACTGCCAGGGTCGCTGTTTGTGGCAGATTGCCCAGTTGGTGGCTTGGACGCGACGACCGGTGATGTCCATGAGGTCTGGGAGTAGGCGCTGGAGCGGAACCTGGAGTAGGAGCTGTCGCTGTGCCGGACTCCGCTGGCCCCAATGCTTGCCCCTCCTGATCCAGCTCCACCTCACTGTCCTCATTGTCCTGGGCTTCTGGGTCATCTAAGGGCAGCAGACAGCGGCAGAGCTGGTCTATATGCCTCCAGAGTAGCTGGCCATCTTCCGTCGAGACCTCGTATGAAAGAGGTCCCGTCACTGTAACCACCCGAGCAGGAATCCATGGCTGTCCCCTCACATAGTTCCGTGCATACATAGGGTCCTTGGGGAAGAACCCGCGGGGTGCCTCTTGGGTTACTGAGCCCGGGCTGTGGAGGGGGCAGAGCAGATGTGCCGAATTCCATAATACTGAACAAAGTCCATGAATTTGGCTGATGTAAAGGCAGTCCCTTTGTCTGACACCAGAGTGTCGGGGATGCCATGGGTGCTGAAGACTTTCCACATGGCCCTGATTGCCGCCCGAGATGATGTAGAGGAGACAGGGAGCACCTCGAGCCACTTAGAGTAGGCATCAACCAGTATGAAAAACGTCTGTCCCTGGAATGGGCCCACAAAGTCCAAATGCAGGCAAGCCCAGGGCTTGTGGGAGGGTTCCCACAGATGCACTGGGGCCCCAGGAGGGGCCGGCCACATCTCCTGGCATGCTTGGCAGCGTTTGACCTGCTCCTCTATCTCCCCGTCCATGCCAGGCCACCAAACATAGCTGCGCGCTAGGGCTTTCATGCGCATGATCCCCAGGTGGGTCTCGTGCAGTGCCACAAGTACGTGTTTGCGCAGGGGAGTGGGAATGACTATCCCACTACCCCACAGGAGGCAGTCTTTGTGTGCTGACAATTCGTCCCGTCGGGACATATAGGCGGCGAATTCTGAGCCCACTCAACCTGTGGGCCAGCCCCTCCCCACCCAGTCTAAAACTCGGGACAGAATGCGGTCCTTTCTGGTGAGGGTGGAAACCTCGGGTACCTGAACTGGCTGGTCGGGGAGGTCCTCCAGCAGCAGGATCTGGTGAGCAGGAGCCAGATCCGGTTCGCAGACAGGCAGCGGAAGGCGGCCCATCGCCTTGCTGGGTCAGTGGAGTAGGGTGTACTGGTAACCCGCAAGAAAAATAAACCATTGCAGCACCCACGGCGACAACATCAGGGGTGTTTGTTGGTCAGGGGCCAAGAGGCCCAACAGTGGTTTGTGGTCTGTGACGATGGTGAAAGGCTGGCCATATAGGTAATTGTGAAACTTCCGGACCCCTACCACGATCGCCAATGCCTCCTTGTCAATCTGCGCATAATTTCGCTCCGCCGAAGACAAGGTGCGTGAGTAATATGCTACTGGGACCTCGCGGCTGTCTGCCAGCCTGTGCCCCAGGACAGCGCCCACCCCTTAGGTCGATGCATTGCAAGCAAGCACCATGGGAAGGGACTCATCAAAATGGGACAGGACGGCGTTAGAAGTCAGTAAGGAGGCTTGCCAACAATGTAAGAGCATGTTCCACGGTTGATCAGTTGCCCAGTTTGTGACTCTTTTGATGTAAACACTGGATATTTTCCCTACGCTCCCCAAGATGGCGCCAAGGCAGCTGCTCTGACTTCTAACACTATGCAAGTTATCTGCTAATTTTTAGAAGTAAGTCTTTAACCGCCCAGAAAGCCGCAGCCTGACACGGCCCCCACTGCCACGGAGCGTGTTTGTCTAAGAGGCGGTACAGGGGCTCGGCTACGGCCGCCTTGTGCGGGAGAAAAGAATGGTAAAAGTTCAACAGGCCCAAGAAGGCCTGCAGCTCAGAAGAGGGGTTAGGCGCATTAACGATGACCTTGATCTTCTACGGTGTGGGGTGGATGCCGCTGGTGTTGACTGTGAAGCCCAGGAACTTGATGCTGGGGATCCTGAGCAGACACTTCTCCCGCTTTACTTTCAGCTCCACTGTGTTGAATTGCTGAAGGACAGCTCGCAGGCAGTCTGAGAAGGCTTTGGATGACGGTGCCACAATCAGAACATCATCGAAGAGAGGTTGTACTCTAGGGATCCCTTTAAGTAAACAGTCCATCATGTTTTGAAAGGTCCCCGGAGCCATGCTAACCCCAAACTGCAGATGCTGGACTTTAAACGCCCCCTGGTGTGTCACGATGGTCTGGGCCTCCGCTGTGGCTTCGTCTACCGGCAATTGTTGGTAGGCTTGGGCTAAGTCCAGTTTGCCAAAGATATTTGCGCCGGCCAGGGACTCCAGGACATGGCTGACCACAGGGATGGGATACACGTGGTCTTGGAGGGCTTTATTTAAGGTGCATTTGTAATCTGCACAAATTCGGACGTCCCTGTTGGGTTTGACTGGGGTGACAATCGGGGTTTCCCACTTTGTGTGGGGTATCGGCTCCAAGACCCCCTGGCCGACCAGATGGTTGAGTTCGGCCTCAATTTTGGGCCGGAGGGTGAACGGGGGCCACCGGGCTTTCAGGCGGAGTGGCGCACCACCGGATCGAGGGTCAGGGCAACGGAAGGACCCATATAGCAACCCAACAAACCATCGAACACAGCTGGGAATTTGTCACAGACATTACTGAAGTTCCCCGATTGCACATTTTGTATTCTGGTTACCGCCAGACTCAAGGTGTCGAACCAGGCTAGTCCCAGTAAGCTAGTGAGATGGCCCTTTACCACGACCAGTTCCAGCAGGCCATCAAATTCTTTGTATTTTACACACAAGTGGCCCACCCCTTTAATGGCTACTGGATTTTTTTGGAAGTCCTGGAGTACGAGGCTGGTGTTTTCCAGCGGAGGTCCCCCATTAGGGCAGAGGGTCTCCTCTGATATTATCGAGAGGGATGACACAGTGTCCAGTTCCATTATGCAGGGGGCGCCCTCTATCAATACAGTCAATTTTATTTTATTGGTGGATCCCTGGGGCAAGAAATGTACCTGGTTGCGATGAATGGAAGTGTTGTTGAGTGCCGTTGTTTCCTGGTGCGTTGTTGTGCGGCGGTGGTTGCCCTTGGAATGGCAGGCACAGGCAATGTGGCCTTGTTTTCCACAGGATTGGGAAATGGTGTCTCGGAAACGGCAGGACCTCCATTCATGGGATTCTCCGCAGCTTGCGCAGGCTGCTGGGTTGTTGGATGAGGTTGCCGCTGGGGATGGGCGAGGGTCACGGCGAGTGGTCTAATGGACTTGTAGCACCTCATTCTCATCTGAGGAAGTTGTGGCAGCTCCCTGAGATACCTGGTGCATCGTGGAGGCTGGTTGGCAGTCTCGATGCGATCTCTCGAACGCAGTGGCAACCTGAAGGGCCGTCTCCAGCTTGAGGTCCACGGTCCCCACAAGTTTTCTGCACAGCTTGGAATTGCGGACCCCCCAGGTGAACTGCATTAAGATGACTTCACAGTCAATGGCTAGCTGGCGCAGTTCAGCCATGTAGACGGTGGCCCCTTTTCCGGACTTTTGCATTTGCGCCCATAAGTCCATGCGGCTTGCTATTTTAGTGGGCTTTGGCGTGAAATACTCGTTCAGGACCTTGAGGATGTCCTCGTACGATTTGTTGGCCAATTTAGCAGGAGCCAGAAGGCCTTTGGCCACGTGGATGGTGGCTACCCCACACGTGCTTAGGAGTAGGGCCCGTTTCTTCCCGGCATTGGAAATGTCTTGAAAGGTGAGGTAGTTCGTCAGCTGTTCCACCCATGCTTCCCAGAACTCAGGGTGAGTGGGGTTGAAGACTTTGATGGTTCTCGGAGCTGCAGCCATGACTCGGTAGCGTTGCAGGGAGCGATGATCAGTGGAGCAGGGCACAGTGCGGTGCTGTGAAGCCACAATATGGGGTGCGGGGTCCTGTTGATCAGTGCTCGGTGCCGGCCCGGAGTCAGAGTCAGGCTCACTCATCAGGATCCCACCTTCCTCGCCAGTGTATTGAGTTCTGAGGCTCAGCATAAGTGAAATCAGCTCAAGTTTATTAGTTACATCCAAACGAAGAGATAACTTAGCCAGTCCAGGGCTAGCTTATATGCGCGTACTCACTCACACCCCCAATTCCCGTGATAGGATCTATTTACGTGACCTGGCTACTATAGGTCCAATTCAAGATTTGGGACCCTATTGGTCCGCACTAGGATCCGAGGTGGCTATTGTTTCATGGATCGAAGGTCTGCCTGACCTCATGGGCAGACTGGCTCAGCTGCGGCCATCTTAATACATAACAAGGGTACTGTATCTACAAGAGAGACCTGCATGTGTCTCCATGGAAGGCCATGTGATACAAGAGTGAGAGGACAAAGGGAGAGAGGAGGGGCCAGAGTACAGCTCCCAGGTTAAGACAAAGAGAGGCATCCCATTCAAGGAGTGTATAAGGTGGCAATGGCAAAGGATGCGGCTTCTGCTGCTGAAGTGAAAGGGGAGACTCAGCACACAGGTGCACTGATAGGGAGGTGGAAACACTCCCCCACCTCTGACAGGAGGAGAAGAGGGGGCGGTGGCTGCATGTGAGCAGCCTGGCCAAACTGAGAGAGGAAGAGGGGAATGGACCCTCCAGCCAGCTGACCTGATGCAGGTCTTTTCGGTGCTTTTGCAGTCACCACCAATGCTACCACCCTCCTCTTCCTTGCTTGTGGGCCAGATAACAGACCTGGGTGGACTGGTTCCAGCCCCTGGGCCATACATTCCACACCGCTGCTCTATAAGGCCTACTCTCTCTTTTTGGAGGGATTTTTTTTTTGGTATTTTTAATGTGTGTGTGAGTGTGTGTGCACTTGGAAGTCATGGCAACCTCTGGTGACTCTACTAGGGGTCTGGATGATATCCAGAGAGGTGGCTGAATAAAACCTGCCCCCGCCCTCCCGCCTCTGGTATTTAAAGGAGGTCTCCCATCCAAGGACTTGCCAAAGTCGATCCTGCTTAGCTTCCAAGATCTGAGGAGATCGGGCTTGCCTCAGCTATCCGGATCAGGGCTCTATAAGGCCTTTTCTCAAGGAAATCAAGACGTAAACCTGTTCCTGGCCTTTAGCACTTCATAGTTTCATTTGGCGGACCACATGGACAAATGTTCCCTTGTCCAGCAAAAGGCCCTGCACATGGAAATCTTTATGTTGAGGAGAAGGTACCTAGCTTAACGCGCTAGCTATTCTATGTGCAGCCTGCAGTGTTAAAGTCCCAGCAGAGGTTCACCACTTCATCTGCTGCTGGTAAAGGCAAATCAGACAAAGCATTGGTAGATTTGTAAATGGCTCTTTCTGGGCAGTTTTTGTTGGTAAATGACACCGTTAAAAAGGTCCACCCTGACCTGGATAGCCCAGGCTAGCATGATCTTATCAGATCTCAGCTGTTAAGTAGGGTCAGCCCTGGTCAGTATTTGGAGGGGAGACCACTAAGGAATACTGGAGTGGCTATGCAAAGGCAAATTGCTAACCACCTCTGAACGTCTCTTGCCTTGAAAACCCTGCAGGGTCATCATAAGTTGGCCGCATCGGGACAGCAACAAAACAGGAAGTCCAGTTTGGATTGCACCTGTGAGGATCTACTTGCTGCATAGGGAGAATATAGGGTTCCTAAATATTTTCCTCTGTGGCAGAATGCACCTGCTCTGGCCTGCAGGCCTTATTCTACCTGCCCTCCTAGGTGTTTCTCCATCCCTGAAGAGCTTTTTCTTCCACTCTTGCTCGCCGCCACCACCTGATCTTTGTGTGGAATTGCCTGCTGGGTCAGGACTCCCAGCTTTCCACCCAAGTTCTGAGGCCTTGCCGCTGTGTCTCCCGCTGCCCAGCACCTGGTCACCACGGGGACAGCCATGTGGTCCCTGCCGAGCAGCTGAAGCCCTTTAAATTGGGAAACCAGTCCACCATCCAAAGCATCCATTTTCTCCAGGGAAACTGATCTCTGACATTGTCTGGGGATAAGCTGTAATTCTGTGGGATCCCCAGATCCCACCTGGAGGCTGGCATCCCTAAATTGCTGATCCAGGGGGAATGTTGGATGACCTGGACTCAGAGCTGACCCCAGTTTTTTTGCTACCCTAGAGGAATTAAATGCTGCTATTGCCACCCTTTTTGTATTATGATAGCATAACTCAGTTGTACATATAATGATTCAGAGTTAGCTATTTGTATTTTCTCATTTCATGCTTAACACTTCTTGCTTCTTTCCTATCCCCCCTTTCCAGCAGTGTCTATGTCATGAGTGGGCTAAGAGAGATCAGAAGGCTTTCGGTGTAGAATTTATCATTTGACACCCTTGGTGCACTTCCTCCTAAGTACAGGCGTGTCTCTCTCCTCTCCAAGAGATTTACATGTCTGAGGGAGGTGTTCCCAGAATTCTGGCCTCCACCACCCTTCAAACTGTCCTTCAGAAGGGAATTATAATCCTTCTTGCTTTTAGGCCCACTAATTTAATCCAATAGCTTCTTTCCCAATATTGCTCAGGACTTCCCACAGAAAGCAAGATAGGAATTTTCCAGCATACTTGAAGTTGCACTGTGTTTCAGCCCATCAACTGGAGAGCTAAACTACACCCAACACTAGAATGCTGTGATTCTTGACAAAGTGGTTTTGTTAAGGCCAAATAAATAACACAGCTTTATGGGGGGGGGGGCAGTCAAGATTGGGTGTGCTGCAGTGAGGAAGGAAAGGCTTGCTCTTCCACCCTGAGTTGTTTCCCACTGGAAATGCGCTTCCCCCACCCCCGAATTTATTTTCAATGGGCGAAACAGTGCAGGAGCAAAAGTGGATGTCCACCAGAGCAGGCGCACTGTAAATCTGCAACATGTACTTTTGTATGGGGCAGGTGGGCTAGTTTGATTATGCTTCCGCTCTGCTGATGCAGGACCCCTTTCCCTAGTGCTGTGGTCCCAATTGATGTCAAGCTCACCCACACCAATGCTCGGCATACCTGCCTTTTAGGACCAAATTACACACCTGGAGTTCCAGGGACAGAACTGTATTGCTACCTATAGGCTTGCCCTGATGTTCCAAGAAAGTGGCAACACTCTGGAAATCCTAGAACTAGTTATGTAACATTCTATGTCAATAAAGAGAGTCTTTCCTGTTGCTTTCTGAGTCATCTGAAAGTCACAAACAGAATTCTTCATGCACTGAACTTACTAAGTTATTTCCAGAAAGGTGTACTGAGATTCAGGAACAGATGAGCAACTGCCTTGCCACAGCAGTACATTCCACAAGCCCAAATCAACGGTGTCTTTGTATGGTCATGTCCCTACAAGCTCTGGCGCATTGCTGAGTGACATCACACTTCTGTGGGGTTTCATTCAGTTTTGCTGCCATGACAATGCAACAGTGATGAATATCACAATTAATTCTGTGGGATTTGTGGTGCCGGCCAGCAAACTTCAAAGGACGGCGGGAGACAGGAAGGCCTGGCGTGACCTGGTCCATGGGGTCGCGAAGAGTCGGATGCAACTGTGCGACTGAACAACAACAACCAGCCTTTTCCCTGAAGTTCCAGATGGGCAACCAAATTGTTCCTGTCCTTGGTCTAGGGAAGTCATAACCAAGCTAGTCTAGTTGCGATGTTACAAGGCTGTACACTGCATAATTATTCACTCTGGGTCTGCCCTGGTGATTTAGGGTGGACATCTGCAAAGCTTATTGTAATGTACTCCGCCATTACCACGTGCGCGACCGTTGGGCCATGCGGTCAAGCACAGCCCTGAAGCTTCGCTCAGGGAGAACAATAGCCCAGCGGATCCTAGGCCACACCTATCAGAGGGCCAGGTCCGCAGCCAAGAGCCTATGGGACTCTCGGCTACTGTAAATAGCCTATAGGAAGTAGGGGGTGTGTTTTGGTGGTGGGTTTCTCCTTGTCTTGTTCCTGCTTAATAAAAGTACTCTGCTGAAATCACTCCACGTTTCTGAGTACTTTTCACTTATCAAGTTCCTAAGCCAACCAGTTCCCACTGCTTGGCTGGCTGGCTGGCAGGCAGGCAGGCCAGTGAAGTCCCTAGGCTTTTCTCAAAAAAGATTTCCAAATGGAGGAAGTGCAACATCCATTTCAACTTTGTAGCAGACAAGAGCAGATGAGATTGGCTGTCAGGGATCACCTGATTCCCTGGACCAGAAGGATCCTGGCTTTAAGATGTGAGCAGTTCTTACCTCGGAAAGGTGGTGTGGGGACTTGGAACTGCTGCCTGACTCACAAGACATTTGGTTTGAGCCCTGGGGCATCTAGCACTTTAGAGCTCAGAACCCCAAGGTCAAACTTTGGCCTTATCTGGCTGACCTTGGGCTTAGAATTAGAGTTGAAAGCCACAGGCAACTATGGAACTTTTTCAGTCAGAAAAAAAGTGGAGAGGTAGGAACAGTTTTTCATGGTCTTTTGCAGAGGGGCGGTTCCCAACTTAGCTACCTGAGATTCTTTTTAGCTGTAGAGACTAGGGCTTGAACCCAAGACCTTTATGCACAAACACAATTTGAACTCCTTCCTGATGTCTTGGCATTAACAAGATTATACAAACAGACTAAAGCCAGTAGTATGGGCTGGCTGATGTATCAAGGAGGGTTTGGGATTGACTTGTTTGCTTGTTTGTTTTTAGCTGACAAACTGGTTTTGTATTTAAAAAAATTCTTCAACTGCTGCTGCTGCTATTAGTAAGCATAACCTCAGCAGTAGGCTACCTCAGTGAGCATAACTCATGAGTAATGAGGATGTCCAACTGATCCATGTACCGAAACTGATCCATGGTGGCGGTCACACGGGCCGAAAAAATGCGGGGGGGAAGCGTGGCTGTTTGCCCCGGAGGAAAATAACGTGTGGCTGCCTGATCACACGTCCCGGTCGAGGTCCTGTGGTCAGGGGGGAGATGCCGATCACACGAGTATCCTGCACCTCCACCGAGAGCAGCCGGGCCGATGAGAAAGGGAAAAGAAAGAGCCGCGGCCTCTGGGAGAGTCTCGCACGGCCCACTCTGGGCGGGGTCCGTGTTCCGCTTGCAAGGAGGGGGAGATTAACCCGCCAGATCCCCCCTCCCTGCCAGCAGCCCTCCCTCCCTCCCTCCCTGGCACATGCAGCCTGCTCTCAGCCTGGCCTCTGCCGCTCACCCCCATCGCAGCCTCCCGTGGCCCTCTCTCAAACTTGAAGAAGCCGCACCCCGGGATCACACTAGCAATCGCTCTTTGTGTGCATGCGCTGTTGGGTGCTTTTGCCCATCCTTCGGAGACTTGGGAGAGAAAAAAAACCCCTTGTTTACGACGAACATCAGCGGGCACCAGATGCCACGTAATTCCACCAGAAATGCGATCAGACACTCGCCATTGGCCCGCGGTTTCCGGAAACTAGTACCTCGTAAGTACTCGTTTTTTAAGCCGCATCTTCGGCGGGAAGCCACGGGTTCGTTGTGGGAGCACTGCGCTTCCCAGATGTTGCGGTGTGATCGCGCCCGGAAAATCCACGGGACTCCCGTGCCTTCAGCGGGGCAAATGCTCCGTGTGAACGGGGCCCATGTACAGCTGGGAAGGGCAGCAACATTAACACTGCTCTTCTCACTTGATCTCTGCATTCTGGTATGATCAGGGTGGCAGCATGAAGCTGAGCCAACCAATAGGTGCACTTATTGTGTCTCCGCAACTATAAATGCACTTAGTGTGCTTCTTTGCCAGGGCCCAGGGTCCCAAATCTTTAACCACTGCACACACAACAGGTGGCCTTCCCTCCACTCTTGCTGCAGACAGAAATAAGAAAGGGGACAGTCCTCCAAAGAAGGACCTGACTCTGCCCCATCCTCAAGAGAAATTGCACCAGGCCCTGACCTGAATAGCCCAGGGAAGCCCAGTCTCATCAGATCTCAAAAGCTAAGCAGGGTCAACTCTGGCAAGTATCTGGGTGGGAGACATCCTTGAAACACCAGCAGTTGAGAGGACAGGGGCAGGCTTTATTCAGCTACCTTTCTGAATATCCTCCAGGCCCCCAGTAGGGGTCAGTCACCAGAGGTCGCCATGACTTCCAGGTACACACACACGAGATTGCACTAGCAACTCTGTGCCTGTGACTACCAAGCCACGCAACAGCTGGCTGCTAACCCATATCAGAGGTTCAGTCACTGCGTGGACAATTGAAAGTTGCCTTTGGCTTGGATTAATTCCTAATGACACAATAGTTTTACCAGCAGATTCCTTTCTGTATTGATCACCTGCAGTTGTGTTAATTGCTTACACGTGCATTTCATTGCGGCTGTATAACACGGTCACATGGAGACGGCATTTCTAGGAAGAGAGCCAATTCCAGCCCACAGGACTTTAATGCTGAAGTTCAGCCCCTACTGCCCAGCTCACAGTCTCCAAGGGGCCAATTAGACTTCTATTGTGGAATAGGAAAACCACTCTATAGAGTCTCTGTTTAGACTTCTGTGTATTTTTTTTTCTAAGAGTCATCTGAGCAGCAGTTAAGGCTGACAACTGATTGCCTGCTGTTGTGCAGATCACAGACGGACAAACTTTTAAAAGCACAATGTTTAAGCCTTATTGTTTCCTAACTGTGGTTGAACGGGAATGCAGCATGACTAAGAAGATGGGTTGTGTTGGGACCTCTCTCGGGGCTATAATGTTGAAGAGGCAGCGTCCTCTTCAGGTCTGGCTTTGACACGGACTCTCCAACAAGCAGCTGGTAAGGGACCTCTCGGCTGGCCAAACAAAACCTTGATCCTAGGAGACAGCCTTCTTGCTGTTTCTTGGCCAACCTGAGCACAAGCCTCCTGGGTTCTTGCCTTCCTGCTGCTCCTTGTAGTCACTTTAGTTCCAGGGGCAAATCTGAACCAGTCATGTTTCTGATCTGTTCCTTGAGAAGGGAGATAGACACACACGTCATGGGCACAACCAGTGAGGCATGACTCTTTCAGCAAACGTGAGGCATGCTTATGTGTGAGTTGATTGTTCACAATGTTGATAAGCATGTGTTTGGTGTAAGTGCTGGGCACAGCGTACTTTGTGCACCCTGGAGTAATTAATGTTCCTTTGCTTCCTAACCATTAAGATAAGAAGGATAATCTTAAGGACAGGAGAGCAAAAGGTTATTACCAGGAAATACTGTTTTAAGCTGCAGAAGGTATGAGGGGTAGGATCTGGAGACCGAGTCCTATGAGGAAAGGCTGAAGGAACTGGGTATGTTTAACCTGGAGAGGAGATGACTGAGAGGTGATATGATAACAATCTTCAAGTACGTAAAGGGCTGTCATATGGAGGATGGTACAGAGCTGTTCTCTGTTGCCCCAGAAGGTTGAACCAGAACCAACGGGTTAAAATAAAATCAGAGGAGTTTTCGACTAAACATTAGGAAGAACTTCCTGATCATTAGAGCAGTTCCTCAGTGGAAAAGGCTTCCTTGGGAGGTGGTGGGCTCTCCTTGTTTGGAGGTTTTTAAGCAAAGGCTAGATGGCCATCTGATAGCAATGCTGAATCTGTGAACTTAGGCAGATGAGGAGGAGGCAGCCCATAGGTACAGTGAGGCATTTTGGGTCTCTGCCCCCTCAAACGTGAAGCACACTCCACAACAGCTGCTACCCCTCCTCCCCCTCCTGTGACATTAAAATGGCCCTCCAGTTGATCAGCGTTACAGTAGTCCAGCCTCAAGGTGACCGTCGCATGGATCACAGTGGCCAGGTCTTCACGGCCGAGATAAGGAGCCAACTGCCTGGCCAGCTGCAGATGGTAAAAGGCTGACCTGTCAGTGGCTGCTACCTGGGCCTCCATCGTTAAAGAGGAGTCCAGAAGCACACCCAAACTCCTAACCTCCCGCGCAGGCACCAATGG
>NW_015169777.1:726595-777243 GCF_001447785.1 Gekko japonicus
CCTTTAAATGCTGTTTTTCTAGCAGGGGCTGCCCGCTTGGAGTTCAGGTAAGTCATGTGGCCACCCTTCTCCCTTGCAGACGGAGAGGGGTGACTGCTGGCTGCATGCCTTCCCTGAACTCCAAGTGGCGCATATCTGTTGTTTCATAAAAAAGGAGTATGAAGGAGAAGTGAATTAAACCCCGAAAGTCATTACTCCCACTAGGGTTGGCAACCTCCAAGTGGTATTTATATCTGAAAAACACTGTAATTTTTAAGGAATATACACGAAATTCTATTTGAAATTACAAAAAAATCTCTTGTTTTTTAAAGATGCAGTACAAATACAAATTGAATTTAAACATATGAAGCTAAACCATAATACATGAGGTTAACGACATAGTATTAACCACGGCAACGGATGTTCCAGGTAAATCTCAGGCTTTTGACTTTGTGGAGCTGGTTGGAACATTGAATAGGCCTTAGTGTCAAGGGAAATTGCAGAGCTCCTTAGCTTGGTATAACACTTGAATGGTGGAGGGCAACTGGAAAGAGGGGATAAGTGCCTCTGCACGTCCTTCACTCGTCCCCTCAACTCTTTCCTGGCCTTACCATATGATTACGGCCTGATGAAGAGTCGAAACGGAGATTTACCTGGGACATCCGTTGCCGTGGTTAATACCATGGGGTTAACCTCATGTATTATGGTTTAGATTCATATGTTTACATTCAATTTGTACTTGTAAAAAGGTAAAGGTAAAGGTTCCCTTGCTCGAAAGCCAGTCGAGTCCGACTCTAGGGTTGCGGTGCTCATCTCCGTTTCAAAGCCGAAGAGCCAGCGCTGTCCGAAGATGTTTCCGTGGTAATGTTGCTGGCATGACTAAACACCAAGGCGCACGGAACGCTGTTACCTTCCCACCGAAGTGGTACCTATTTATCTACTTGCAATTTCTTGCTTTCGAACTGCTAGGTTGGCAGGAGCTGGAACTAGAGACAGGAACTCACTCCGTCATGCGGCACCCCTGGGTCTCGAACTGCTGAACTACTGACCTTCCACAGCTTGCAGTTCAGCGTCTTAGCAACTTGAGCCACCGCAGCTCCATTTGTACTTGTACTGCATCTTTAAAAGGAGTTAAGATTTTTTTTGTAATTTCAAATAGAATTTTGTGTATATTCCTTAAAAATTACAGTGTTTTTCAGATATAGTATATCACACCCACTGTATAGCCATTTTTTGTTATACAACCTCCAGGTGGTGGCTGGTGAACTCGCAGAATTACAACCGGTCTCCAGATGACAGAAGTCAGTTCCTCTGTAGCCCCCAATGATTTAGCTTTGCCTCCTAAAAAAGGAGTTCTAACCCGACAATTATCTTGGTTGTACCTTTCTATACTTTGCTTATATATCTTATGTTTTGTTTGTTTTGTGGTGCATTGAATACACAGAGCCCTGAAGAGGAGTGTTTACATGATTGCTCTGGAAAAAAAAATGCTGCCTGCTTGATGCAATAAAAAAAGAGGATGTTCATTTTATAGCGAATGAAGTTTCATTCCGTTTCCCTCCCTCTCTAGACTGTCCTTCATTCTCCATTAGCAACAGCATTGCTTGGGAAAATGTGCTTAAAGCAGTGTGAATATTTCTTGCTCCTGGCTTAATGGCACACACATTTCCTTGGCAACACAGCCATTTCCTGGCTTAATAAGGGCTTGAAGCATGGTGCCTGAAAGGAATCAGGCCCAAGGCTCCATCTGGCGAAATTCCTGGGCCATGTAATTTCCTAGAAGCCACATCTTGCACCAGCATTGGCCTCCTTGCCAATCTACATCACCAAAATTTCGGCTGATTGTGCTGAGAAAGACAAAGAAGAAATCATTCCTAATTGGCACAAATTTGCACAACTGCTGAAGGAGCAATGAAAAAAACAAAATAAAGAACTGCTATCACAGACACAGTAAAATATAAACAAAAAGCAAATAGACTTTTGGACCAAGACAGGAGAGGGGAAAACTACAGCAGACCAATTCACAGACATCATGCTGCCAGAGAGCCAAACTAGAGGCTTGCTTTGTTTGAGAGTGGAGCTCTGGGAATTTGGGTTCCCTGCAGCCACACAGCAGCTGTGGACAATGGCTATTGCAAAATCAAAGCAGAGCCCATTTGGGCTCAGAATGCTGCTGTGGGGGGAGAAGGGCTCTGAAACAGTGCTGAGGGAGTTATCTGCCAGTTGTTGCTGCTCCACAAAATAACCCCTTCCAGTGCTGTCTCAGTGCAGACAATGGTGTGGGGTAGGAGGCAGGAGCCCTTCTTCCCCCTGAGGGAGTTATCTGCCAGTTTTTGCTGCTCCACAAAATAACCCTTCCAGTGCTGTCTCAATGTAGACAATGGCGTGGGGTAGGAGGCAGGAGCCCTTCTTCCCCTCACGGAGGTGTTCCAAGCCAAAACAGGTTCTCCTTTGTTTAATAGCTATTGCTCACAGCTATTTAATAGTTATTGCTTACCCAACCAGACTTGGGTCCAAGAAACCCAGACACGACTCTTCTTTTTAAAAAAAACGTGGGTGTCCTGTTTGGCCCTGAGGCAGACAATCCAAGAGGTACTTTTCTCCTCACCTGACTGAAAATGGGACACAATCCAGCAGCAGGAACTGTTCGTGTGTGAGTCTCATTGGAATGAGCCAAAGATAGGCCAGAGCACTCCCATGCCCTTGAATGGCTCTCGTAAGTTTATCGTGAGTCTTCTGCAGGAGAACTTCTTACTGAGTGACACCCTGTGGATTGCATCTGTTTCGGTCCCCCCCTATTCTACCATACTTAATGGCACCCATACTCTAATACCTGAAGAGGTTACTCGTGACAAGGCTCACTCAGAGGAGGAAGCTCAAGGACAGCTGGATGCTGTGTATCAGCCACAGCCACAACTGTTTAGGGTGATCTTTGTATTTGCATGCATTTTGTACTGTATTCATATTGATAGAAATAAAATGAAACAATACCAGATCCAAGTTTCTGCCACATCAACATACACTAGAACCAGAGAATAGCTCCATTCCCCACCCCCAGAGAGCTGAATATAGTTCCAAAGAGGAATCCACAGGTATGAATACTCATTCCACTTCTACTTTGACTACATCGATTCTGTAAGTTTTTTCAGCATTTCAAAAAACCCTCAAAACTTGTGTGACCTGAGCCCACAGGAACGGGAAAAAAAAGTGTGCATGCACATGTATTTGCCACACAGTTGTGTGTACACAAACACCACAGGAAGTGAAACTTCTCTCAAGCCCCGTTAAATTCTTAATCTCCAGCCACAGATTGCCAGATCATTTCAGAGTGGACACTACATAATACTAGATGCACATTAAATTGCCCATGGGTCTGTGGTGTTTTGAAATCAGTCCCAAGAGTGGAAGAGCTGTGGGCTAGATACCATTTCTCAGCAGGTACCACAGGAACCAGGTGAGGCTTCTCCTTGCTCCCAAATCAGCCAATGTGGTGCCCTTCCTTTTGTGCAATGAATTATCCATTAACAGGGTATCTGTGTGGAAGAAGGGTAGGACACTGCAAAAAAATAAAACACAGGTGGTGGGCAATTAGTTTGGAAAAAAGATGGAAAAACCAGCAATGGGCTTCAGGTTACAAGCATCCAGAATGAGTCCAGAGGTGAAGGAAGTATACCGTGTTCACGCAGCTGGATCATGTTCTTAGAGCACCCAGCCTCTCAAAAGAGCAGAAAATCACTAGGCAAGATAGCTCAGTGATGGACTCTAACCTGCAGGCCACACCAAAAAGGCACCTGTTCTGATCTGAAATCATGAGAAAACTCCCGGCTCAGTCTAGTGTTAATGAGTAGCTCATCGTCTGACCTGACATACTGTCACACAGAACGAGTCATATTTAATCGCTAACAGACCCATCTCGAGACATCTTGATGCCTGACATGGGAAATCTAACTGGCACCCTCCCACCCCGACTTAGCAGGGGGTAATTGTTCCCTTGCAGAAGCTTCTTTGAAGTGCACTGGAGCTAAGTATCTCACAGACAAATTCAAATGCTATTCTTAGAATTCATAACTTCTAAAAGGTTGGTTCGTGTATGCATGTTCACCCCTTGATGCTTTGCATGTGAACATTGTCCATCATAGCTACACCACCACAGATCGGACTTCCATTTCGCTTTACATCACCTCTAAGCACAACGTTTCACTGGAGCTGAGTCACACACCCATCTAGCAGTCATCTAAGTTATGGGGTACGTGATGGGGAGGTGCACAAGTGCTTCTGCCACAGATCTCTCTCAGTGGCTCTGTAACTCAATTGGGGGGGGGGGGAGCACAAAGCAACATTGTTGTATTATTATTTCCATGAGCAGTTCCATTTCAAGTAGCAGCAGCAGCAGGGGAGCAAGGAAATGGCAACATGATCACGCTGTATTAAGCATTTTACATATGTGTATGATTAAGGAAAGAAAGATCAACAGCAGCTAACAGGAGTCATACATTTTCCTGTGATGCACATTTGTGCCTCGTGTGCCGGTCCAATTGCTTCAGGGATGCTCTGAGACAAAATGTGCTGGCTAGTAGGTCTCGAGGATGGTCATTGTTGCTCAGAGATGAACCAAGAGGTCTTGGCAGGTAAATATCCACACTGATCTCAGTTCAGAGCTAAATTCAGGATGCCAAAGAAGGTTATGACTCTGCCAGGAAGAAGAAAAAAAGACTATGGCAGTTCTAAAAGACTACAACAGCAACAGCAGCAGCAGCAGCAACAACAAAAGATTATCTCAGTTAGATGGCTTGTAGATCCAGGAAATTCTACCAAGCTGATCCCTATCACTGCAAAATATCTTGCTTCATCCTCCTTACTTGGTGTTCCAAAATTATTTCTTTTTCTCTTTGATCCTCAGCTCTCTTTGTGGTTTATCCCCTGGGAGGTGAGGTTGCCAGTGCAATTCTAAACAGAGCGACATTCTTTTGACTTCAGTGGATTCAGAAGGATATAACTCGGTTTAGGATTGCATTTTCTATCGCCTTCCTCTGCACATGCTGTAGCCTTGGCTATCTACTTGTCTGATTTTATCTGAAAGGAAAGCAGTGGCGACAAAGCAACAAGCAGCAAGTGGAGGAAAGTGTTTAAAAGCTACATTAGGACAAACTAGGAAAAATGCAAAAAAATTGCGAAGGACTTAGGCAGCCAACAGCTACAGCAGATCAGTGAACCTGGTGGCACCAGGAGTCAACCACCGTTTTAAAGATACAAATTGCAGACAGCTATGTTGGTCCATGTGGGGCTGGGGGAACAACAGCATTGTAATGACTTTTCTTAGGATGAACTAAAATGTCAAATAATACTGAGCAAGCTTTTGAATTTCCCAGCATGTTTCATTGGGCTGGCAGAAAAAGTCCTCTCAGCTTATTAACTAAATCTATATGGCATTACACTGCTGTTGGTTTTGCACTGTTTTTACAGGAGTTTAAGGTGCTTCAAGTCTGTTCACTTCATGAATTTTTGTTTCACTGTTGCCCCTGACCAAAGACATTTAAAAAGAATCCTACAAATCTGTTTGACCCAAAGTGACAAGTAAATGGACATCCACACTTTAAACAGCAATCTGTCTTCCAACTCCAAAGGCCAATTGTCTGTAGTCTAAAAATGGAGAGAGCAGAGACTGACAGACTCACTTCAGTTGGCTGGTTGAAGGCAAGAGGTTCTCACTTAAAGAAGAAGAAATCAAATGCAAATGTGACAGTTCTTTCACCCAGTGGTTCAGAATACATGAGGTAAGCCAGTGATCTCTCTTTCAGTGGATTTTCTGGTGCTTATCAATGCTCCCTCTAAGTTGTGGAGTCTTGTGAGCAAAACTTTGACTTTGTGAGCTACTAGCATTAAAGTTGTGAGCGAGCGATTTGGCTACTGCATAAATTAGTTTGCTCTGGAACCATCCTTCCTGAGCCAAGACAAAAATGTGTGAGCTGGAGGCTAAAAAAACTGTGAGCTGGCTCACACTAACTCAGTTTAGAGGGAACACTGGTGCTTATACACTTCTTTCCCAAAGCATTCCTTCTCCAAAGAAAGTGGCCAGTCCTGGCTTTCCTTCAACTAATTAGATCAGGAGGTACTTCAAAACAGCCCATGAGGCATCACCTTTGTGTTTGCAGGGAGCACCCCATTCTGAAACAGCTGCTTCCATCATAGGAGGATGCTTGGCTTGTAAAATCCTAAGAATGTTGTGATTGGCCTCAGTACTCTATGGCAGCCATTTTGTGATAGCACCCAGGTAGGCTGGCTAGGTTTGCCTGCTTTGGTGGGCAAGCTCTTGCCATTGATCTTTGTTCCCTACTACTGCTTGATAGGTTGGCAGTGGAAAAATGGGAGGGGTGAAACAAGGTCCCATGATATTACTTCTAGCTGTGTAATTGGAAGTGATGTCACCATGTCACAGGATGCCCTAGGATTTACCTGAAATTTTATGGTAAAAACCATAGAGTTTTGGGTACTCCTAGAGCATCCTGTGACCCAGTGACATCACAGCCAGAACTGACCTCACAGCATCATGATAAGACTTTTAGGTAAGTAGGCTTGCCAAACCGTGGCGGGGGATCCATGCGTCAACGCAGGATCGCTGTCCCCCTGCGGCAGCGATCCTGCGACAATGCATGGATCCCCCGCCGCGGTTTGGCAAGCCTATGTAAGTCTTGCCCTCCAGTTTCCTAGGGGTTGCCTGGCAACACAACACCCATACCCTGTTCTAACAATTTAAAAAGTGCTCATAGTCTGAACGTGACTGAGGACCTCCAGTTCACCTACAACCCTTCTTCATCTCATCAGCTCTGTTTGCATGTTTTCTAATTAAACAGACACACCCTTGTGCATTTGTGACAATCCTATTATTGCAATAAGGTTAACCCACACAGAGACACATACACTAGCTTTGTTTGCACATTATAGTGAATGTCCATCTGTGTACAGCTATACTTGATTCTTATACATGCATTGAGTAATTCTCATATTAAATTTGACAGACGTGCAGCTGAACATGTGATTTAAACCCCAGCTATCTAGGTACTGGTCCTTGGTTTCATTTGCATGTAACATGCAGGAAGCATGTGCATTCACTGCAACATGTGGACAGTGGTAGTATCATTACTGTTTATCAAAGGCTCCTATCTACCTGCTGTTCACCCAAAGAGTGATTAACACATGGAACTCACTGCCACAGGAGGTGGTGGCAGCTACAAGCATGGATGGCTTCAAGAGGGAATTAGATAAGCATATGGAGCAGAAGTCCATCAGTGGCTATTAGCCACAAGGTATAGATAGGGACTCTCAGGCTGGGGCAGGTGATGCTCTGTATTCTTGGTGCTGGGGGGGGGCAACGGTGGGAGGGCTTCTAGTGTCCTGGCCCCACAGGTGGACCTCCTCATGGCACCTGGTATTTTTGGCCACTGTGTGACAGAGTATTGGACTAGATGGGCCTTTGGCCTGATCCAACACTGGCTTCTCTCATGTTCTCTTATGTACTCTGTGGGGGCCTATCCTGCCCTAACTTCTGGAAAACTGTCCTTAACCATTTTCTTCTTTAGAAATATATAAATGTATAACAGAATTCAAAATATCACACTGGACCAGATTGTATTAATTGTAGGGCAGTTGCAACCAAAACACTTGGTGTCATTTAATATATGGCCCAGGCAAGCTCAACCTTATCAGATCTTAGAAGCTAAGCAGGATCAGCCCTGGTTAGTGCTGCGATAGGAGACCACCAAGGAAGTCAAGGCAGGCCATAGGAAACCACCTCTGCTTGTCTCTTGCTTTGAAAACCAAAAGGGGAGCCATAAGCTGGCTTTAATGTGACAGCACTTTCCATCAACTCTGCACTGTAAGTAGCTTTTTTTAAAAAAAAAGAGGTTTTTTTTCTTTTAGCAGTTGCTGGACAAACACTAGTCAGGGATGCTCTAGGCTGACTGATCCTGCATTGAGTTAGACTAGATGGCCTGTATGGCCCCTTCCAACTCTCTGATTCTCTATGGATAGGCGGGGGTATATACAAGCAAATGATTGTACTCAGGCCCAGGTCTTTTTCAAATCTTTCATTTGTTTGGTGAGAAAAAGAAGACTGGAGCCATATGGTAACCCCTAAAAGCTAGCTGTGTGGGAAGACTGATCAACTGTAATCTCTGCCTGTCCAAAATGATTTGTGGCTGGAGGATCATTCATTCACCTTACCTTAGGGGTGGATGTCAATTATGTGCCCTAAGGGCAAAGACATATTTGCACACCTGGAAATGTTTAGTGCTAACAAAAGGAAACCAAGATAGCTGTCAAACAATGGAAAGATTGTGTTTGATATGAAGAAGAAGAAAAAGAAGAAGAGATTAGATTTATACCCTGCCCTTCACTACCCAAAGGAGTCTCAGAGCGTCTTACAAATTTCTTTCCCTTTCCCTCCCCACAGCCCCTGTGAGGTAGGTGGGGCTGAGAGAGCTCTTGACATAAACTGCTCTTTTTCAAGAACAGCTCTTATCAGAACTATGGCTTGCCCAAGGTCATCCAGCAACTGCAAGTGGAGGAGTGGGGAATCAAACCCGGTTCTCCCAGATTAGAGTCCGCGCATTTAACCACTACACCAAACTGGCATATGGAGCACAGGAGCATCATCATAACATTAAGATATGACTAATATAATTAACCGTAATGTATACAGAGGCTGTGCCCTTGTTTAAGGCCAAGGAAGCTTGTTCCAGGAACACAAGTGAAGAAACCTAGATGTTAAATAGGTCATTAGCAGGCTTGATGAAGTCTATTGATCAAGCCTTTGATCTAAATCTGAGCTGATGTACCAAAATGGACGTTGCAATTTCCAGAACAGGTCACGCCAAATGAAAACAAGTACATTCCAGTGCCAAAACAATAGTTCAGTCCTAAGCAGAACTATACTCTTAGAAGGGCATAACTGCACTGAGCAGCTAAATTCCAGAGCCAATTGTGTCACCACACTTTTTTACAATTCATTTTCCTTTTTTCTAATAGAGAGCCAGTGTAGTGTAGTAGTTAAGAGTCTCAGACTAGTGTCTAGGAGACATGGATTCAAATCCCCACTCATGCCATGGAAGCTTGCGCTGGGTAACCTTGAGCTAGTCACTCACACACAGCCTAACCTACCTCACAGGGTTGTTGTGAGGATAAAATGGAGGAAAGGAGAATGATGTAAGCTGCTTTGGGTCCCCACTGGGGAGAAAGGTGGGAAACGGATGCATTAAATAAATGCTTTGTGAATAAGAGATTGAAGAGAGAGAAGATATTGGATTTCTACCCCACCCTTCACTATCCGAAGGAGTCTCAGAGCAGCTTACAATCCCTTTTCCCTCCTCTCCCCACAACAGACACCCTGTGAGGTAGGTGGGGCTGAGAGAGCTCTTTTGAGAACTGCTTGTGTGAGACAACAGCTCTGAAAGGACTTGGATGTGGAGGAGTGGGGAATCAAACCTGGTTGCCCCAGATTAGAGTCTGCGCTCCTAACCACTACACCAAAATAGCTCTCTTAACATGACCACTGCTTTCTGTATCTCATGATGTGGCTTGATGATAGAGGGAGAATATATTATGCAAGATCAAATCTGTGATCCAATTACTGTTGTTGTTTTTATCCCTTGATCTCCTCTTCCTTAAACCGAATGACTAGGTACTGTTAAATACATGCCTTGCTTAAGAACTGTTCCCAGATGTCTGTTCCGATGCCAGTAATTGTGCCATTAAACAATTTCATTGACACCTCTAGGCCTTAGTTGCCCAAATTGCAACACACATGCACACAAACCCAACAGTTTCTCTTGGGAGCCCTAATTTATTCTCACTGGCTGTAGAGTCATCATCTCCCATACTAAAATGCATACGTAGCGGCCACAGTGCTTTTACACTGAGAATCAGTGTTTAAGAACACCAAAATCTTTTAAAAATATGCAGCTGTTCTACAGTCAAGTCCAAGACTGTGATTAGGATTGCCACCTCTTTTCTTCACAGAGAGGGTCGATCAGCCAGTTAAGTTTTCCTTGTCTTTCCTGAACTGTTTCACTTGCTGATTTATGCAGCTATGAAAGACAAAAGAGTCCTGCCATTAAGAAGTCAGCAACACTCTTATTTTTGAATTTGTACTATGCTGCTGGAGGACTGGGGCACTGAAAACACCTTCCAGATTTAACATTGCCCTGGGAGATGCACCATTTTTCAAAGCCCCCTTTCTGTGTCTGAATAACATTATATGCTCCAGGTACCCAAGACCCTCACCTTCCTGGCTTCTGTATAATAAAAGGAGCTCAAAAGAGTAATTCAGTAGCCTTATCAGGTGGACCCATTCCAGGGAGAGCTGCCTTCCAGTTTACAGGAGTTGACAGAAGGTGAAACATGTCAAGTTTAGACTTAGGACATTTTCTGTTATCCCAAGTATACATTGATAAGTTTGATATAATGAGTTCAGAGTACACAGCCACACCATTATTGCTGTGCATCAAAATATTATACTAAAGTACCTGGACATATTAAAAAATAAAAATAAAACAAAGTAATTGATTGGCATATTTGATGCTGTGGTGGAATGGTCCTGCTCTGACTTGCAAGCCCTGTTCCACCCTGACCTCCAAGGTTTTCCCAACACCTGAAGAGGCTTCTCTCTCTCTCTCTCTCTCTCTCTCTCTCTCTCTCTCTGGTCAACCACCGCCACTGCCTGACCATTGTAGGAATCACCCAGCGGGAGGGTCAAGACTCCCAGCTTCCCTTCCAAGTTCTGAGGCCTTGACTCTGTGTCTCCTGCTAACTAGTGTTTGGTTACCACAGCTTGCTGCCTTGTGCGCCACTATGGGAGTAGCAACTTGCCAACTGACTGCCCTCCCCTTCTTCCTGGTGCTCCTTTTAAAATAGCATGTCCTAGATGGTGGAAGTCCGTGTGACACAGAGAATCACTACCAGGATCAAAGGTTATAAAGCATTTATTTAAAAGAAAGTGTTCATAAGCATAATTTTAGCATAGCACCAAACTGAGCAAGGGATTCCAAAGAAAAGGGTAAAACAATTCCTCTGTCCCTCCATCTATACATGCCCTATCAGTTGTTAAATATAAGGCAGGCTCCTTAGCTTAGAAAGTTACAGATTTTTACAGAAGCTCCATTACCTTTAAGCCTCCTTCAGGTGTGCAGGCCAGCACATGGCAATGGCTGCCTCCTCCAGACCACAGTTAATAGTTCTGCCTGTTTCAATGGAATCAGCACCAAAGAGCCCTTCCTCCTTCCTCCCAAGAGTTTTAGCATCTCTCTTTCCCCTCTCACTGACCAGGTCAGGCGATGTTAATGACACTTTTCCTGAAATCTCCAGGAGTTTTTTTCTTGAAGTCTTTCTAGCCTTAATTCCTCCAAATCTCTGTTCCCTGCTTGGAGGGGGGACTAGACCATCCCACTGTCTCTAGCTAGACCCATTAGCATTTCTAAAAAGGTGGCTGAGGAACTGTCTTCCTCCCTCCTGCCTGTTCCCTGCCCAGAGAGAAAAACTATTAAAACTCAGAGTGAAAGTTTTGTTCAGTTCAAACTCCCAAAGCAAAAATGCATTTCTTCACATCTGCTATAAATCTGTGACACAGAGCAGCATCTCTTTCCATCATGAGTGGCTTTAGCCTTTTGATCCAGCAGTAGTAGTTCCTGACACCATGGTTGCTATTTCTGCTTGGCAACTTATTTCCTGCTTGTGGAGAAATGGGCCTTGCAAGAGCCTATTTCTCTGGGGAGGGGGGGGGGAGCTGCTCAGCTGATGATCTCCATGCAACCCGTGCCCCCTTCCTCTGCACCCCTATATCCTTTCTGAACAGCCGCTGCCACTGCAGATCATATCAAAGGAATTCCCTCCTGAGTGGTCTGATCTCAGGCTCATTTCTTCTGCTGCCTTCAGAGGCTTCACTTGGGCACTTCCCTGGTCTTTTCTCTTAATCTTGGAGCCTTCACTTGAGTACTAGAGGGCTGAGGGATTTAAGTCCTGCTCTTCCCTTTTGGGTTTCTCTCTCTCACTAAATGTGATTGACTTGGGTAAATTGTGGATCAGAGAGTTCAAACTACAGACTTCAAAATGAAAGGAAATTTATTAAACAAATAAGAAGAATACAAATGGTTACTCAAGCATCAGTCTGAGCAAGGATTTAAAAAAAAGGTAAAAATACATAGTCTTCTTACCCTACAGTATTTAACTAGGATAAGGTAATAATTCTTGACATTGCAGGCTAAGAGCAACTACCTCTTCTTCCCTGTCATTAGGAAATATATAATCTCCTCTTGTGCACCCCCTTGTGGGTCATTTAGACTCCATGTTCCTAGGTGTGACACTCTAGCTGCTGTGTAAACGTGCACTTTTTGCTCTCCCCAGGTTGTGTCATTTGCTTGTGTAAGTCACCAAATTGCTCTGTGCCTGTAAGATGAGCCAAGCACAAGCTGCTTTTCCCTGGTATGTCCAATACCAGGCTGTGACAGATGTTCATTGCTTCCTTACAACAACCTTGTAGCATAGACCAAATTACAGTGAACTTTGAGTGGAAATTCTGGGGTGCATGGCATTTCTTCACATCACTTTTACAACTGTGCACACATATGCATGCATGTGTGCACATACACAACATTCAGCCAGAAATGCTTCACCTGCTGATTTTTGTATAGCCAGGTTGCCTAGCCAAAAAAAGTTGGCACTTCTATTTGAGACTGCTGTATGGAATTTGGATTATTGAGTTGTGTTAATTTGGTTATGTTAATAAACATGGCATGATATCATATCATATCTGGCTGGTTTACTCACACATGCATCATCACACTGGGGAAGTTATGGCTTTGGATCCACTGCAGTATTTCCACAGTCTGAAGTATATTTGCTAGCTGAATATGTCTCCCCCCCTTCCTCACTGGTAGCTGGGGCTGTAGCAGAAGGGGAGAGAAGAGAAACTGATGATCTAATTGTAGAAATCCTGTCCACTGAAACATTTCAGTGGATCCAAGTTATGAAAAGACCCATTATCTCCCCAGCCCAGGGAAATGGCTGGATAAATTCCTTTCTTCCAGCAGAAATCAGCCTTAGGATGAGGAATACCAATCAATTAATTGAATGTCACAGACAAACTAAATTATATGAAACTCTGGAAATACAGGCTTTTATACTGCCATGAACATTTCTTCAGACATAGATGTTTTGAGCAAAGTATCTTTTTAAAAAAAGAAGTGATGCTATATGACCAGGCTGATGTTGACCCAGAATGTACATGCACACATGAAAATAAGGTAGTATAATTTTGCCAGGGAAACATAAATTGAATTGCAAACAATTTCCCCGCTGTTTTTAAAAAATGCCACCGGGAATGGCAGCAGCTACGTGTGTGTATTGTTTTTTTAGGATTTACTGCCTCCAGCAGATTTCTAGGGGAACTGCAACATGTTTCTCCCTCTCAGGTCAAAGCTTCCTCAAACAAGTTGCTTTAAAAAAATTCAAACTGATATTCACCCAACTCTATATTCAGCAGAAACCCACATTGGCCTGTGCAGAAAGCAGTTGCAATGGAATTATGCCAAGAGCATTCAGAGCCCAAAAGGGGTCAACCAAAAGATATAAGTGAGTTACAGCAGATAACACCCATGGCAATGCAGCATCAGACTAAGACTGGTCTCCACTTTTCTGCCCAGCACCACTTCATACATTTAATTCAGAACCTTAATGCTCGTTGCAGCCTTATAATATTCATGGTGTCTGGAGGGATCGGAGCAGGGCACAGTCAGTGGAAGAGCCTAGCACCTCACAATGGACTGTGAAGAAGACGAAGAAGAAGAAGAGATTGGATTTATACCCCGCCCTTCACTCGGAGTCTCAGAGCGTCTTACTAACTCTTTTCCCTTCCCCTCCCCACAACAGTGAGGTGGGTGGGGCTGAGAGAGCTCTGAGAGAAACTGCTCTTTTTCAAGAACAGCTGTGCCAGAACTATGGCTTGCCCAAGGTCATCCAGCAGGTGCAAGTGGAGGAGTGGGGAACCAAGCCCAGTTCTCCCAGATTAGAGTCCATGCACTTAACCACTACACCAAACTGGCATGCAGGGCAAGAAAATGGCAGAAACTCAGGACAAGGAGAAAATAACATCTCTCTCCTTTAAGTCTTACACTTAAGACTTAAGTGTCTTACACCACATCCTCTGATTCAATGATCTTGAAAAGAAGGCCAAGACTCTGAAACTTCCAGTCAAGATGTAAGGCTTGGCAATTACTCAGAAGTATTGATTTGCTTCATTTATACTCCACCTTCTTCCCCAATATGGGGCTGCGGTAGCTCAGAAGTTAAGATGCTGAGCTGCAGACCAGAAGGTCAGTAGCTCAGCAGTTCGAGGCCCTAGTGCCACATGACGGAGTAAGCTCCCGCCAACCTAGCAGTTCGAAAGCAAGAAATTGGAAGTAGATAAATAGGTACTGCTTCGGTGGGAAGGTAACAGCGTTCCGTGTGCCTCTGCATTTAGTCATGCCAGACACATGACCACGGAAAAGTCTTTGGACAGTGCTGGCTCTTCGGCTTGGAAACGGAAATGAGCACTGCCCCCTAGAGTCGGATTCAACTGGCTTTTGAGGAAGGGAAACCTTTACCTTTCTTCCCCAATGGGGACCCAAAGCAGCTTACATTCTTGTGTCCTCCATTTTATCCTCACAACTCTGTGATAGGTTAGGATGAGAATTTGTGACTGGCCTAAGCTTACCCAGCAAGTTTCCATGGCAGAGCAGAGATTCAGACTTGGGTGATCCAGATCCTACTCTGACTCTCTAACCATGACACCACATTTTGAGCCTTTTCTAGGATTTCCATAAGCCCCCCCCCCCCCGTAGGTAAAGACACAAGAGAGTGTCACTGCCTCGCTTCTTAATTTTTGTCCAGCAAGCAAGGATGAGTACCATTGACATTAAGTAGATATTAAATATATTTTGTGCTTTATCTTGAGAACCAGGGCAGTGATGAGTTTCAGAATGAGGTTACTCAGGTTTCTTCTCAGCCATGTAGGATATTTTTATAAAGAGACTAGAGTCTGGGCACAAGAGAGTTGTGCAGGCCACTTTTTATATAGGTAATAAGGTTGCAATTTCAATTGCCTATGAAAATTTTAGGCAGCTCTCCTTCCCCCACCCCTTTAATGTTGCATTTTTATTGGCTTTATTACACTGTCTTCATTGTTGTCCAATTGTGAAATCTAGCTTCTTGGATGTATTATACTTATTTTAATTGATCCTTCAATTGCATTATTTAGTTTTTGTTTGAATTGTACTGGTCTTTACTGCATTGTTCAAATAATAGTGTAATCCTCCTTGAGTCTCAATGAGACGGGTGGATGACAGTGGAAAGAAATACATTCATTGGGTGATGAGCCAATCACTTCCAGCCTAACCTACTCCACAGAGTTGTTGTGAGAACAGGGCTGTGTATGACATTCTATATTTAAGATTCTAAAACCATTTGTTACCTGTCCTTACATCAATGAATAGCTTTATTTGTATCTGGTCACATGGAACACCTCCCCCTCTGTACACTTCAGGATCCTTGAGGAAGGCCCTGTTCTGATAACCTCAAAAGCTGGAGGCTGGGGCCATGGCCTCAAGAAGTAGGGCTCCTCCATAGGCCTGGCAGAAAGCTAATGCAATCTTAGGATGCATTAACAGAAGCATTGTGTCCAGATCACGGGAGGTGGCAGTTCCACTCTATTCTGCTATGGTCAGGCCTCACCTGTAATACTGTGTACCGGGTAAATTGGTGGAATACTGGGTAAATTGGTGGAAACCATTATTAAGGAAAGAATTAGTAGGCACATAAATGAACAAAACCTACTGAGGCAGACTCAGCATGGGTTCTGTAAAGGAAGATCTTGTCTCACTAACCTGTTAGTGTTCTTTGAGGGAGTGAGCAAACATGTGGACAAGGGGGATCTAATAGATATTGTTTACCTTGACTTCCAGAAAGCTTTTGATAAAGTTCCTCATCAAAGGCTCCTAAGTAAGCTCAAAAATCATGGGATAAAATGACAAGTCCTTTTATGGATCAAAAACTGGCTAATTAATAGAAAACAGTGAATATAAATGGACAATTTTCTCAGTGGAGGGTGGTAAGCAGTGGGGTACCGCAGGGATCAGTACTTGGTCCACTGCTTTTTAACTTGTTCATTAATGATTTGGAGTTGGGAGTAAGCAGTGAAGTGGCTAAATTTGCAGATGATACGAAATTGTTCAGGGTGGTGAAAACCAGTGAGGATTGTGAGGCACTCCAAAGGGATCTGTCAAGGATGGGCAAGTGGGCATTAACATGGCAAATGGGGTTCAATGTGGCCAAGTGTGATGCACATTGGAGCCAAAAATCCTAAATATAAATACACATTGATGGGGTCTGAACTGGCAGAGACTGCTCAAGAGAGAGATCTTGGAGTTGTAGTAGATAACTCACTGAAAATGTCAAGACAGTGTGTGACTGCAATAAAAAAGGCCAATGCTATGCTGGGGATTATTAGGAAGGGTATTGAAAACAGATCAGCCAATATAATAATGCCCCTATATAAATCAATGGTGAGACCTCATTTGGAATACTGTGTGCAGTTCTGGGCACCACACCTTAAAAAAGATATTATCTCAATGAAATTGCTGAGCGGTCGGGTTAGAACAGATAAAAGGAAGTACTTCTTCACCCAAAGAGTGATTAACACATGGAATTCACTGCCACTGGAAGTGGTGGCGGCTACAAGCATGGACGGCTTCAAAAATGAATTAGATAAGCATATGGAGCAGAGGTCCATCAGTGACTATTAGCCACAAGGTATAGATAGGGGCTCTGGGGTAAGTGATGCTCTGTCTTCTTGGTGCTTGAGGGGGGTCAACAGTGGGAGGGCTTCTAATGTCCTGGCCCCACTGCTGGACCTCCTGATGGCCACTGTGTGACACAAGAGTGTTGGACTGGATGGGCCTTGGGCCTGATCCAACATTGGTGTCTCTTATGTTCTTTTGTGTCCAGTTTTGGGCACCACATTTTAGGAAGGATGTTGACAAGCTCGAGCATGTTCAGAAGAGGGCAACCAGGGTGGTGAGAGGGTTGGAGTCCAAGTCTTACGAGGAAAGGCTGAAAGAGTTGGGTATGTTTTGCCTGGGGAAAAGGCAGCTTAGAGGGGACATGATTGCAGTCTTCAAATATCTGAAGGGCTGTCATGTAGAAGATGGAGCAGATCTATTCTCTCTTGCTTCGGATTGCAAGACTAGATCTAATGGGTGGAAATTACAAGGGAGTCATTACTGGCTAAATATCAGGAGAAACTTCCTAACTGTAAGAGTGGATCAGCAGTGGAACAGACTGCCTCGGGAGGTGGTGGATGCTCCTTTGCTGGATGTTTTTAAGCGGAAGCGGGACCACCATCTTTCAGGTATATTGTAGGGCTATCTTTTGGCTACACTCCTGCAGAGTGCAGTGGGTTGGACTAGATGACCTGCAAGGTCCCTTCCAACTCTAACATTCTATTAGTCTATCTCGCCATGCACAGCTGCTTCTCCAAAGAGGCACAGCAGAAGGTCTTCTTCTTCGAAGAGTCCTCAAATTAATTCAGTTGCTGACTTTCTTCTTTTAACACTGTATTGTATGGGCACCTTTAAAGACCTGTTTTTAACTAAGAAGTTTAAGTCCAAAACATATGTACATTTTGACAGACATGCAATTGAAAGGGAAACTATTCAATAGGTGTCTTGTGCATTTGAAATTTGGGTATAATTAACAAGCATGGGACGCAGCTAGAACGCATGTGCTGATGGATTCATGACAGATCTAGCAAGACAGAGAAAACCCCAAGCCAGGAAGTCACATCTAGCATTCCAGAAATCATTGTATTCCAGTCTCTGCAACTGGAATATAACACCTACACTAGCTAGAATATATACTGGGTTTGAAAATATTTTGCTGCTTTCTATCCTGTCAAAAACATTAATTATGGTCACAAACTACACAGCAGAACTGATGCCATGTAGCTCTTGAGGAATACATAGTCCCTGGTTAAATCCTCACTTCTACCATATATTCGGTGGCTTTTGGAAAACCATTGCCCTTGCTTCCCATTGGTTATAAAAAGATAGACATACTGGGCAACTTTAAAAGAATAATATAAGAACTATTGAAACACATGTGAAGCACTGCAGACCTTTGGCAATGTGCTTTTGGCCAGCCCATGGCATTTTAATGCCTAAAGTAGAAAATGCAAATAGCTCCTTCCCCAGACACCAATTAAAATATGGCCATAATCTACAAGGAAGTCTTCATTTGCTTATTAATTCAATTTATAGACCGCCCTCCCTTACACGTAATCTACATTTCAGTAGATTACAGTCAAATCAATAAACAGTTAAAATTGCAAAAAAAATCCAATAGCTATTACAAGATGGCACTTAAAACCAATTCCTATCCTTACCCCATAAGTAAGGGCAAAAGGAGAAGAACAGGGAGAGGCCAGGCACAGTGGAAACTGTTGCTGTCCTCAACCATAGGCCTGGCAGAACATTTCTGTTTTACAGGCCCTGTGGAATTGTGCCAAGTCCTGCAGAGCATGGATGTCATTTGGCAGAGAGTCCCACTAGGACGGTGCCAGGGCCTTTTCTGGTCGAGGACAGCCAGATGTCGTTTGGGCCAGGGATCACCAGAAGGTTCTTCTCTCCAGAGCGAAATGCTCTTCTGGGGGTATACCAGGAAAGGCAGTCCCATAGATATGTTGGTCCCAGACTGGTTAGGGCCTTAAAGGTTAGTACTAGAACCTTGAACCTGATCTGGTATTCAACTTGGAGCCAGTGCAGCTGGCGGTGCGCCAGTTGGATATGTGCTGTCAGTGGGGTTCCCATGAGAACCCGCACCACTGCATTCTGGACCAGTTGTAGTTGCTGGGTCAGTCTCAACAGTAGCCCTGTGTAGAATGAGTTACAGTAGTCTAGCCTGGAGGTGAGATTTGCATGGATTACTGTGGCAAGGTTGGAGTGTGCCAGGAAGGGGGCCACTTGCCTGACTTGGTGGAGTTGGAGAAATGTTTGTGATCTGGGCCTCCATTACTAAGGAGGCATCCAGAAGCACACCCAGGCTCCCGGCAGTTGGCACCAGAGTTAGAGGTATATCGTCAAGAGCTGGGAGCTGGCACTCGAACCCTGAATTCCCCCTTTGTCCAGCCACAGAACCTTCGTCTTTGATGGATTCAGTCTCAGCCAGCTGTTTCAACCATCCAGCCACAGCCTTCAACCCTTCAGTCAAAAAATCTGAGGCAGTGTGCATCTATCCATCAACAAATACAGCTGGGTGTTATCTGCATATTGGTGGCATAAACCTCATTGAAATGAATGGGAGCTGTGGAATATGGATCATACTTTATGAGTCATCTGTCTGCCCTTCCCCACACAATACCCCATGTGAAGACAGTCATACCTCCATCTGCAAAGGGTGGACTGTTTCTCACTGCCTCTCATCTACTGACCAATATCCTGTCTCCACAGCAGTATATTTTGACCCACTGTTTATGTGGGGGCAACATTTCAACTTTAACCTCCTTCAAGGTATCTGGCAAGTTTATTTGGTGCCTTTAAAAAACAACACCACTTTTTACAAAAGCTCCTAACCAATGAGCCCTGCATCAAGATGGTTTAGTTGCTCTCAAGGTTAACTGAGTTTGGATGCTTGTACACAGAAGATAGCAGGTTCACTCCTCAAGTCCATCTACACTTGTCTGCCGCCCATACTAAAAAAATCAAAAGCTTATTGCTTGAGGCAGCCGATGCTATTATTACTGAGAGGACCAGTATAATATAAAGTGTGAAGGCACAAAGCCAGGCAAAGCTCACTACTATTGAAATGAATATTGAAGATTTTTGTTCTGTTTGTTGTAATTCCAATATTACTCTCCTCCCTGATTTTTGGTATTATGTCTGTTTGTATGTTTTCATGCTGGATGTTTGCTACCTTGGGTGGAAAGGTGGCATAGAAATGTTTTAAATAAATAAACATAGTACAGTGCAAATCCTATTTCAGAAATGGGAAAAAGAAAACAACCAGACTGCATAGCTCTCTCCTTTGGAACAGAAGCTGAACTTTGCAGCTTATCCTACCCCTGGGATGGCTGGTGTCTTGGAAACAGACAGTCTGATGGATAGGCACACTGAAATCCAAGCTAATGGAGCCTTGACTGGGAAATCAAAATTGCAGCAGCTCTTTTATTGAATGATTTATTTCTGCTCTTTCCCTGTTGACTAGGAAAATTTCCAGACATGGGTTTGATATCACCACTTTCTCTCCTACCACCCAGCAAGCCTCATCCAGTCAGTTCAGTATCCCTAGCAACACTCCAGTGCAAAGACGTCACACTGTTTCCAAGACAACAGTTCCCAGTGCAATGATGTCATGGCATTGCCATAGAGACACTCCACGGAAAAGCAAGGGGAAAATACTCTAAAGGAAACAGGGAAGAGATGGAATAGGTAAATGTTACCTTTGAGAGAAAAGCAAAATGTATTAACT
Organism: Gekko japonicus; assembly: GCF_001447785.1. Lineage (NCBI taxonomy): Eukaryota > Metazoa > Chordata > Lepidosauria > Squamata > Gekkonidae > Gekko > Gekko japonicus. Next base: position 747,122 of record NW_015169777.1, read on the forward strand.
GCTCAAAGTCTGTAATAAAGTGAATTATCACACAAAACTTACAGAAAGAATATGCCTCCACAAAGGTGCACAATTTGCTTTGATATAAGTATGCAAATTCTATTTCTACACTTAGCAATGGTATTTTGGAAGACTTTTTTGCAACACATCCACACTTCTGCCAAGGTTCCTAATTAAATTAAATTAAATTAAATATAGTGCAGGCTTTGATCATCATTGTTAAAATATATAATTCTCAACATTGCCAAATATGTGGATACTTAAAATCCAATGATTAGACCCATAAACAGACAAGGCAGATCTTTCAACAAACCTGTAAAAAGCCTCAAGTTTGCAGAGAAATCTTAAAAATACACTGTGAGTTAAAAAAACACAATGGAAGCAGCAGCACCTGTAGCTTTAAGAAATGAATGCCCTCTACAGTGCCCATTATGAGGGTAGTTAGGCAATCACAACATTGCCAGCCTTCAGGCCTTGGTCTCTGTCAGTAAAAGGCAAGGGGAGGGGGGCAGAGCCATTTCCAGGGCTGTTTATTCTTTGAGGAATGACTCATCGGGGCCAGGCCTGGAAGCAACCACGGACAACTTGATACCATACAACTGGCATGACTCACTCAGGCCTTGCTGTTTTCTATTATTCAACAGCAGCCACCCCATAAAAGTCAGTATGGTGTACAGGTTAGTTTCATATTAGAATCTGGAAGGCCCAGGTTTAAATCCCCACTCTGTCACTGATGGTCATTGTGACTTTGAACCAGTCACATACACTCAGCCTAACCTACCTCATGGGGTTTGTGTAAGAATAAAATGGAAGATTAAAGAATGATGTAGGCTGCTTTGGGTCCCCACTGGGGAGAAGGGTAGGCATAAATGAAGTAAATAAAACAGTAAATTTGGCTGAAGGTATCAAAAGGTATGTTTGGTTAGTTGCAGTTAAGGATATGGGGGCTGCCAAGAGGAAATACTGTGGGGAAGGGAAATAACTTTTCCCAGAGAGAGGCTGCTGAGTCAGGGAAGGAGAAAAATCTGGACAGATATGTTTGCTGATAGGTGGGAATGAAAGAAGGAAGCAGGAAAAGGGGAGATGCTATAGGTGCTTTCACAAGGAAGAGGAAAATGACATGCCTCTTGCAAGTCTTTGTGGGTCCCCCACTTGTTACATCTCACAGGAAAGTAGCCAACCTTTTTGTAAATGAGAAAAGCAGCAATAAGACATTTTACAAATTATAATACCAGATAACTTCCCTGAACAAATGGTCAAAAGAGACAGTTTACATTCTAGGGCAACCTAACAGTACAAGATTTAGTGTTGAAGACAGTAGCCTGAGGTTTTTTAATATTAGTTACCAACCCAAACATCTTAGCCAACTACAGTAAAGCCACAATCCCTCTACAGTGGCCATTATGAGGGTAGGCAGAATATAGCCTGTCTAGATAGCAAGATCCAGTTCTTACCAGCCTCTTCTCTGAACTTCTATCTTGGCTTAACTCCTGACCCCCTCTTAATTTCCATTTTGCCTCACTAACCTGCAAAAGAGCACCTTGAAGAATATCTGATGCAGACAGACATTTCAGCACAGTGCTCCAAGGTACCTTTTACATGAATACCTCCATGAAATAACCTTGACCACTTGCATGGATTTTTCAGTTATTTTCATTCCAGCTTATGTAGTACATGCTCACCATAGGGTTGAAAAACTGCATTTGAGCATGAATCTCTTCATGTTGTGTTCATCATGGGTATAATTCATAACTAGTAAAATGAACAGGGAGTTTTGCTCTTGAATATGGATTGAAGCAATGAATCCTGATCAAAAGCCCTGCCTATGCAGAGTGGCTTCATTGTCACCTATGGAATCCACAAAGGTATTGATATCTCTGTGTCCTAAACCAGCAGCACTGGTTTTTAGACATATGCAAGGATCTTCTTTGTTGGATGTGGCAAGAAATTTTCCAAATAAGCTGTGTCAGTACTTACCACTGTTCTCTTCTGTAATTACTCTCAAAATTGAGTGAATATGGAAATTGCTCTATTTAGCTAGGGAATAAAGCAATTATTTAATGGCTTGTCAGACCTTGGTAAAGGCTATGCTTTCTGTCTGAAAAGGTGTTTTTCCCCAGGGAGTTCATTAAGAGAGCAGAAAACAGAAAGCAAATTTAATCAGCTACATCCTTTCTTAATCTGACCATAGATCCATCAGCCTAAAAATCATGAGTTGTAGCAGCTCATGAGCAGAACAAGGAGACCTTAAGTCAAAGATCATATGTTTGGGCTTTATCAACTGGCTGCTGAACTGCTATAACAGCTATGCTTTATTGTAGACAAATCACTTCTAAATGGACAGCCAGTAATTATGCACTATTTTATTTCAAACTTTAAAGTACAGGAGGATCATGCTAACCACTTCACACACATAGTCTACCAGTGCATGCCTACTAACCCAGAGATACAGGCTGGTACTCTGCAGATGCTTGCCCTGTGTACATGTGGAAATAAAAGCAAGAATGAAAGCTACAGTCAGCAAGGGCTCATGTGTATCCTCAAAAAGACCACTTGAATATACCAGGATGAAAAAGACAGATCGGTTCTGCCAGATGTGCAGTCCTTGCAACTATACTGAAAGTGCTTGGCTGCATTTTGCCAGATTTTTGGGCAGTCTGGCAAGATTTTTGACCAAAGAGGACAAGAATGTACATGACAAAGCTGCCAGGAACTGTCTTCAGAAAAGGAGAATGTGCATGACAAAGTTGTCAGGAACTGTCTTCATATCACCCTTTCTCTCTCTCAGGACAAAGACAACATTACAAGAATCCACCCCTTATCTGTTGCACTATCACAAGAAAATAAAAATGTGTCTGGGCTAAAACAGCCAGGATAGCAGGAAGAGAGTGTGGTTCTACCCACCCAGCAAATGATAAGCCGCCCTTATACTCTGTAAGCCGCCCTGAGCCTGCCTAGCAGGGAGGGCAGAATACAAATTAAACAAACAAACAAATAATAAATAAGTGAATCTGTTTAGTATTGGCTGGTCAGTGATTGGTCTATGGGCCCACAGGACAGAGGACAAATTTGTGTCTTTAACAAGCAGAGAACTTAGTCAGGCATCTGTTGCAACTAAAGCAACAAATTCATTGTCTCACTGTCAGAACCCAACCAACAATAAGGCGTGGCCTCTAGTTCCTTAAAGGTTTATTTAAGTCACTTGATTATACACCTTGCCAGCATCATTTTCTTTAGTAAATAATACAGGACATCTTACAGCCAATATCCCCAAAGCAGCAGTTTATTTTTGTTTAATTCCAACACACTTAATTTAGAATTCTGGTCTCTCATCATCATCCATCTTAATATGGGCTTACATTGACACAGAGCTGTCAGAATACACAGGCAACTGAGCAGCCAAAGAATTTACCAAAACAAAATGTCATGATTTTTCAAACTTGCAAAAAAAAAGTTACAAATATCAAAACCTCCCAAGATGCATTGCCTGAAACCAAAGTCCGTGAACATTATGAGGCAAACACAGATTACAGAACACCACCACTTTAAAACTGATGAAGACAAAATCAGTTCACACCTTCTTATGATAGCTTCCACTGGCTGACGGGATCAGCATATTCTTCATTTGTTTTGAATGTACAAGGCATACTGCTGAATACACACACACAATCTGCTCCTTCCAAACAGAAAATTGAATCGTTTAGATTTCTGATCAATTCCCCACACTTTTCATTATGGCAACCAATATATTATGAATCAAATGAAACTAAAATGCCTCATTTTCCTTCTACACAATCAATATGCCACTATAGTTAAATGGGGCTGATACACCTTTCAGTCCAGCAATGCACATGAAGAGCTGTCTGATGCGGCATCTGGCAGACCTCATAGCTGTGCCAACAATACAGATATGCTTAGCACTAGATACATAGTGTGATTGTGGCAAGGAAGTATTGGTGATGGGGGTTTGATGGTAAGCTGTGATGGGGAAAATCTCTTCAGTTGTTGCCCTCCCCTGCTTCCTCATCCTGCTGGTCGCTCGTCCAGAGAGTGAGGTTGTCTCGAAGTAGCTGCATGATAAGAGTGGAGTCCTTGTAGGAATCCTCATTGAGTGTATCCAGCTCTGCTATGGCATCATCAAAGGCTTGTTTGGCTAGAAGGCAGGCCTGCTCAGGGGCATTCTGGATTTCATAGTAGAACACTGAGAAGTTGAGTGCCAGCCCCAGCCGGATTGGGTGTGTGGGCTGCATGTGCTCTTTGCTGATCTCAAAGGCTTCTTTGTAGGCAGCTTCTGATGCTTCCACAACACTGTTCTTCTTTTCACCTGTAGCAACTTCTGCTAAATAGCGGTAGTAATCACCTTTCATTTTCAGGTAAAAGACCTTGCTCTCATATTGAATGTCACTGCAGTTCTTGATCAAGAACTTATCTAGGAGAGCCAAAACATCATTGCACACGGTCTCCAGCTCTTTTTCAATCTTCTCCCTGTATGCTTTAACCTTTTCCAGCTTCTTTTCATTCCCATCAGTCATGGTTTTCTGTTCTATGCTGCTGATGACTCGCCAGGAAGATCTCCTGGCACCAACAACATTCTTGTAGGCTACAGAAAGCAGGTTTCTGTCTTCATTTGAAAGGGGTTCATTCAATTCAGTCACCTGCAAATGCACACAAAGACTTTGAGACAATCTGGTTTCAGGGACAATTAAGATCTTCTCAAAAACAAACAAGAAACCACAAAATAAACCTCATACACACATGTTTCGTCCATGTCTTCTTAAAATGCAAGAAGGAAAACCTTACCTACGCTGCATTAAGAAAATTAGGGGACAATAGAGAAAGATGGATGAAATAGCGGTGTAAAAGAGTCACTGCCCTGGCACAAAGGCTATTAGTCAATGAATATGGTATACTTTTACAGCATCAAAATATCACTGTCAAAACAAACAAATATATATGGTTGGAAAAAATCCCATGCATTAAATTGTGGTGCATGTGCCTAAGAACTGACTTCTTATCCTTACACAAGTTTGGCAATTAAAAATGTAATCCTGGCACCCAGAACTTGGAAGCAGTTCAGTCCCTGCTGTTTTATGTTCCATACTGTACAGAACAGCAACTGTACTCTTTAAATGGGCCTCAACTGGACTAAAATGAAATGAGGAAACACCCAATTAGATCTGCATTATACCGATTATACTGCCCCTTACTTCAGGGTCAAGTAGAACATAACCATGTTTGACAGATCAACAACTGCTGGCTTCACAGTGTTGTGCAATCCTATTACAGATATATTTATCATTGCATCACAGAGACAAAAACACAGACAGAATCAGTAGGAGAACCAGTAGCTACAGCTCTCACTTCTGGTCCTCAATTTCTCCCCCCTCCCTCTCTGCATTTAGAACTGATGCTCAAGGCTGCCATGCACAGTGACTTGCTTTTAGCTCATTTGAAGAGAGCAGGGTTAAGCACACACAAAGCACAAATTAAGAGCCTGTGTAAATTATTAAAATCAATGCAGTTGTAGAATGTGATCTTTAAGTAAGTCACAAGATGAAATCTTTTCATTTTTCAAATTTAATCTCTGAGGTAGGACTTCTTTAAAAAACCTTTAGGCTAAAAACAGTGGCAAGTAAAAGGCATATATTGAAATCTGTGGTCAGTTTAGCAACGCACATTGAGAAAGATGTTGATTACCATCTCATTGAGTATGTCGCTGATGTAATAAAGTTCTTGTCAAATCATCCTTTTCCACTTTATTTGTGCTTTGTAGACTGGACTTTTGGGGCTTATCTCAAGGGCTATTGTGAACATCTCTGACAGACACATCTCAATATAGTTTGGAAAACAACATTAGACAAATATTAACAGAACTAGCTTTAAAAAATAATATGGTAGGGGCAATCTTGTTTTGTAAAACTGGCATATGAATTTGAAGTGGCACAGGCAGGTCATGTCAGTTTATGGCTTATGGGATGCAGTAGGTATTTGACTGGCTCTGGCTGGAAAGAATCCTGGATTCCGTTTTTAAGAAATCAGATCCCGCAATCCTGAAATTTGCCTTCAGGCATCCAAATGCCCACTCACCAGCTTGCCAAGAGAAAGTGCCCCCAGACCCTCTGGTGAGCAGGGCAACCAGCAGGAACACATATTCCCTTCTTGAAAGCTTTTGAGCAGCAGTAAGGAAGACAGGAGTCTATCACCATTTCCTACCTCTTCCAAATCTCAGTGAGAGTTTGACACAGGCAAGGCCTACTCCGGTTTGCACGGCAGTATGGAAGATATAGGAAGACACCAGACGTTTCATTTTAAATACAAGATAAATTGGTCATTAGATGCCTCAGCTCATCTAACAAGGTTCAAGTATTAACTCTATAATAGTATTATGAATACATGTAATAGCCACTCAACTTGAAATTGTAAGTTACAAATCCAAAGTGTAATGGCTCCTTCCCATAACAGTGACTCGAGGTTCAGAAGAAATATAATATAGATGTATGTATTTTAATACTGTGATTCTGGTAGTTTTCCACATGCAGAGTTTAAACCAGGGGTGTCAAACAGGCTGCCCAGGGGCCACATCAGTCCCACGGAGGGCTTCTATCAGGCCCGCAGTGGAACTGGCTGTCTTCTGCTGCTTCTTCCAGTTCGGCTGCTGCTGTGTCATCGTAGGTTTGCAACTTACAGATACACACCTGAACAGCATACTCAAGATTGCAACAGCACAGACATTTTGATACAATAATTCAGAACACGAGATATCAGTTATCAGACACTGTTAAATAAGCATAATACCGGAAGATTGCTAATGTTTTAAGCATGTTTTTATTTTAAGTAAAAAAAAAAAAAACCCTTTGTGTTTGTGACCTTTATAAAGTTTATATCTCCGCTACCTGGCATTACATTTTATGACACACATGGCCCAGCCCAGCAAGGTCTCATTTATGTCAGATCTGGCCCTCATAACACATGAGTTCGACACCCCTGGTTTAAACTCTTACTCTTCTTATAGTTGTGAATGGCATTCTGCTGACCATAAGCGATTTGAAGAGGAACACACTACACCCATTCCTCACTTAGAAACAGTTATTGATTTGGACCTCACCCTGACAGAAACACTTAGCTGTATCACCAAGCATATTCACCTCTACTGGAATGTCTTGGTACAAATCACCCCCCCCCTAAAAAAAACACACACACCCAAACCCAGGAGCCACACACTGGAAGAAACCAGCTGACTCTGCTGGAGGAATGAATGCCTTTGTACCGAACGTTTCCTGTCCTCTGTATTAACATCCCCCAGTCTAGCACGGCTCAGATTCTGCACACGAGTCCTCCCCATTCATTTAAAACCATCTGGCGTGTGCGAGTCTGCCTCCAATCCCCGCAAACTGGATGCCACTCGAGTCCACCGCCTCGCCCTGCTCATTTTCCAACACACAGGCGGGCATCACCCGACACGGCTTGGAGGCGGCCAACATCAGCGACAGGATGGGAGGCAGGAAAAGAGAAATGGGCTGCCGTGAAGCGGGACCCGCGGAGGCCTACATCCACCGTCCGGGCTGAAAGACCACCCAGGAGGCAGCCCTCACCTGAAAAGCCACAGCGGCCCCCTCAGAGACCGGGAGGGGGGGGCGGCGCAGACGTGCCAGGGCGTTGGCGCCATCGCGGCCAAGCGGAGGCTGCGACGGCGGGGCCCGTGGGGGGCGCCGTGCCTACCCTGAGGAGGACCCCCCCACACCGCCTCCTCCCCCGCCACTCACCGCTTTCATGGCCGCGGCCATGTCGTCGTATCTCTCCGCCTGCTCGGCCAGGCGGGCTCGCTGCAGCAGCTGCTCCCGGTCGCTCATGGCTGCCGCCTCCGTCGTGGCGCTGGCAGGTCGGGCGGGCGAATGAACAGAGCCTCTCGGCACCCTCCCTCGAGTCCTCGCAGGGCCAAGGGGAGCTGCGCCTCAACGGCGGCACCCTCCTACCTCAGGCCGGCCACCGAGCGCGCGAGCGGAATCAGCGAGAGCGCGCCGCTGTTCCTTCTCGCATGCGCAAACGCGCCTCTTACAGCACTGACCAGGACCGGGCAGCGGTGGAGGCGCTTCGAGGGGAGTGAGCATGCGCGCGAGCTCCCTGCGACCGTTGGCGGCCGCTCCCGCCAAAGTTCTCAAGAAGACCGGGAAGGGAGGAGGGGGGAGACTATAGTCAGATCACAGCGACTCGCGTTCAGCCGTCCGCTAGTGTCCTTTTACTCCAGGATGCGCATGCGCACTGTGAGAACAACGAGCGAGTGGAGGGGGCACAGTGAGTGACGCGAGGGCCGCCGGACCTCCGTTCTATTTCTAGGTGACGTCAGCTACTATAAATAGATCCTGCGCTGTAGCGAAGGACTGGGCGCTGCCAGTCAGCGCACGCGTGGTAGAAGTGCTGCATTGCCAAGGGCGGTGGTGCGCGCGTGCGCAGAACGGCATTGCAGAGAGGGGGTGGTGCATGGGATAGGGTGATGTGCATTTTGTTGAGAGGAGCTTGTTTAGTTTTAGTGGGTCTTACACCTTGATAAATGGGTTGGAGTTGCCTTGGTTTCCCTCGCTGGGAGTAAGCCCCACCGTGTAAACTGGACCTTGCTTATAAATATGTTCAGGATTGCGTTGCAGCACTAATAATTACTGGAAGCTGGCACAGTGAAAGGCAGGCAGGCTCTCATAGGGCACCATCATGCATTGGGGGTCCTGGTAAAAGGTGTACACCTGGCACCTAGAACAAATGTCCTGTTCCTTTAATAGAGGCTTAATGTGTGGTAATGTGCTGTTGTATCTTTTCATGGCTAGAGATGTAAAATCTTTGGAAATTATGGAGGTGTAGAAACCATTTTTTAAAAAGTGAAATGTTAGGAAAACCTGAAAATTTCCCATCAAGCCCGAACTCATTCTAAATTTGAGGGGTGGGGACATTTCACAGGAGGGTTTTTTCAGTGCTGATCAAAATAATTTCCTATTCTTTCTGAGGGACAAATGGGGTGGAGGGGTCCTCAAACTTTTTTATGCTTTACATTTTGAGTGAATTAAACGTCTTAAAAAGCATTTTAGTTATTTCAGAAGCAAACAAATATTTCATAAGAGCTTATTTCCAATACTCCCAGAAGTTTCTCAATGTTTTTAAAAGTCCTTGGAGGGGGGAACTTCCCCTCAAAATTTGCTCCCCCCCCCCTTCACTTCTCTTATTTATGGCATGGCGGTAAATAACATCAACTGGTAAATAACATCCTCTGAATCTTTATTAAAGGAGCTGGACAGTTTTATCAAGGCTTGCTGGTGAATTTACCAGCATTACATTTAAAGCATTGCATTTAAATCAGTTTTACTCTGTGGGGAGCTAATCTGAGGTGTGGGTGATATTGTCTGGTGGCAAGCAGCTTTCAAATATGTACAGTAGGCTGCATGTCTACAATTAACAGAGTTCTGTGGGCACCCCGGGGCACACACTGGCTCTGCTTCATGTTCCTCAGCTAAGTGCCAGGATTTGTTTGAGCGCTGGTAATTCTGGAACCTTCTTCCTCAGTCAGCCTGCTTTCATCCATTTGGTATTTCTCATCAGGGTTGTTGTTTTTTGCACATTTCTGCACAATGTATTACTATCTGAGGTCAAGCACCATAGGTGTAAACTGTATGCCTGTATCTCTGGGGAGGAAGCTACTGCTCTAGCCAGGCAGTCTGCCCCTAAAAGAGTGTCTTTGAAGAGGCAAGCACCGGGGTGGGTGGGGGAATCCTCTGAAGTCCTATTCACCCTCCTTTTATGTCTCAGGCTGAAAGGAAGCAGGTAGCATGCCTCTTGCTTCTTGTTGGCCTCACCAGCTGAGACTTGTTCCTGTGTCTTGCTCTGTGCTCCCAATGCTCTGAGGCGGAGCAAGGACAGCAGTGCACAGATGCCCTTGGTCCCGAGATGTTTCAGGGCAGGCAGGAACTTGTTTCTACCAAGTGGGATTTTTCTCACAGGTCTGGGGAGGGTATTTGTTACCCATCACTGAGGGGCCTAGTTCCACCCTCTGTTTTAGCCATCCGTCCTTGAAGAAGTAGCTTTACTAAGAGCAGTGATAAGGGAGTGATTTATTTCTCTGCCAAATATTAGAGAGATTTGTTGTGGAGGTGGGAGGGAAGCAACTGTACATGAATCTGCGTGTGCGTAGGTTAAAGCCAGAGAACGGCTGGGTCGCCATCTGTTTAAAAATATTGGATTGGCACATAACTCAAGTCTTCAGTGCTGGAGTTGTAAAGCTAGGCATCAATGTGCAGTGAGCCAAGACAGGAAAAGAGAAGCTACTGAAAAGATTAGAAAGACATGGCAGTAACAAATGAGTGTTGATACTGCATAGTGACATGACCTGTTTGTGTCTTCTTCCAAGAACAATCCTGAGCATTGAAGGTGCTGAGAATTCACTCTTAGCAGTTCCCTTGCCACCTTCCTTGAACTGCAGTTCCCAGGGTAAAGCAGTGTTGATTAATTTAAGCCGCATTTAGTGGTAGTCTAGACTGGAGGAAGAATCGGGAAGAAAGGTCACTGCATACCAGTTGGGTATTCTCTTATCTACTTAGTCATCATTCTTTTCTGTGTCCTGTCCATCCTCCTTCCCCCACTCCCCACTCCTACTCTAAAAGTGGATGTTGGCCCCAAGAAATTGAGTCTTCTTGTTTTTGTTTTCCTTGGGAGTTTCCTACACCCCCTTGTAAGGATGGTCACATAAGAATTTAATATGCTAGACAAAGAAATGGATGGCTTATACCTTCAAATCAATGGCACAGCCATGGGCACCCGCATGGCTCCACAGTATGCCAACATTTTCATGGTGGATCTTAGAATAGCATTATCTGAACTCCTACCCATTGGTGCTTCTCCTTGACTTGAGATTCACTGATGACATTTTTATTGTCTGGACCCATGGCAAAGAAGCCCTTGAGAGATTTCACCAGGCTTTCCACAACTTCTACCCCACCATCAATCTAACTTTGAATTACTCTACACAAGAAATAAACTTCCTGGACACCACAGTACAGATATATGAGGGACACATAAGTACCATATTATACTGGAGACGGACAGATGGGCAAACATATCTACATGCCTCCAGCTACCACCCCAACCACATCAAACAATCCATTGTGTACAGCCAAGCCCTAGGCTATAGTTGCATCTGCTCCAGCCCTTCAGATGGAGATACTCACTTGAGGGATCTGCAGCAGGCATTTTTGTAACTACAATATCCTCCTGATATTGTGAGAAAGATGATTGGAAAAGCCAGAATGATACCCAGGGACAGTTTGCTACAAGACAAGTCTGAAGAACATGACAACTGAACACCACTGGTGGTCACCTACAGTTCACAAATCAAGGCAGTTCAGTGCACTATTAATGACCTACAACCCATGCTGGATAGTGACACTTCCCTCACACAGGCACTGGGTGTGTGTGTGACCTTTTCTTACTTTCAGACAGCCTGCTAACCTAAAACAACAACTCACCTGCAGTGATAAACTACTTAACAGTAACATGGACTCTGGTACCAAGGCCTGCAACAAACCAAGATGCCAACTTCGTTCTCATATAGGTCCTAGCAACTCCATCAGTGGATCCAGCAACATCAGCCATATCATCTCGGGTTCCTACTCCTGCTCATCCCCTAATGTAATTTATGCCATCATGTGTCAGCAATTCTCTTCCATGCTCTACATTGGACAAACAGGCCAGTCCCTTCGACAAAGAATTAATGGACATAAGTCTGACATCATAAACCACAACATTCAAAAACCAGTGGGGGAATGTTTAAACCTTCGAGGACATTCGGTTGCTGGCCTAAAAGTAGCAGTTCTCTTACAAAGGAATTTCAAAAGGAGATTAGAAAAACTGCTGAATTGCAACTGATAACAAAGCTCAAACAAGGCATCCATCTGGATTGAATCAAGACCTAGGTTTCCTGTCTCATTACCAATGCTGATCAATGTTCCCTCTAAACTGTGGAGTCCTGCGAGCAAAAATTCTACTTTGTGAGCTACTGGCATTAAGCTTGTGAGTGAGTGATTTGGCTACTGTGTAAATTAGTTTGCCCTGGAGCCCTCTTTCCTGAGCCAAGACAAAAATGTGTGAGCCGGAGGCTAAAAAACTGTGAGCTGGCTCACACTAGCTCAGCTTAGAGGGAACACTGATGCTGACTTCTCCACGCCTGCTACCTCTCTGCATATCACACCTAATCCAATCACACCTGCTAATGTCATTTGCCTGCTAATGTAATTTGGTATCTGAAATCACTCCACTTTCTAATATATTGGACAGATGGACTCACGTTCTAGCTGTATCTGAAGAAGTGAGTAGTGACTCACAAAAACTCATACTCTAACACGAATTTTGTTAGTCTTTAAGGTGCTACTGGACTCTTCTACTACTACAAACACACCTATCCACCTTGATTTTTGTAGATGTTAAATGGAATGCACTTCTTTTGAATCTCAAACTTTATTCTAATAATCTGTAGAATATTGATCACCCTTATACAGGGAATTTACCCTGAATATCCAATTTGCAGTTATTCCAGTTCAAGCTTTTTGATTACACCATCAGGGAGGCTCCCATCATTTCCCAGATTGTGTGAAACAGAACTGTTTAAGAGGGACTTTTTATAAAGTGAATAGGTTTTAATTGTCTGTGAAGGCTCTAGGCATTGTGAAATTCAGTTTATTGCATGTATTATACTGTTTTCTTTTCATCGCTCTCTAGTTGTGTAATCCGGTTTTATTGCATTGTTTATGTATTATTGAATACTGTAATCTGCCGTGAGTCTCAGTGAGAAAAGTGGATGAATAAAGAAAGTTAAATAAATAAATAAATGGACTAGAGGAACTTAGCATAGGATTGCACTTTTGTGGGAGTTCCATACCCTCTGGTTATCAGCTTATACTGAGCATCTCTAGTGGAATAGAAGTAGGCACAATCTTAACCAAGCAGTGAATCTTCTGCCTTTAAGTACCAGAATCTGATAGAGGGAGCTCTCCCAGTGCAAGCCCCAGTTATATTACTTTAAAATTCTGCTTTTTATGCCTGATTCATTTTCATCTATTTTAAAGATTGCAGTCTTCTTGTGGGAATAGCTTTTATTCCTGTGCAATTCATAGATGCAGTGCCTCTTAGTTGAATTGAGACTTTAGCTCTAGAAAGAATCTTATTCTTCTTTTGCTGTGGGTCATCCCAAGATCTAGCCAGTAAGGAAAGATGTGGGTATATTTGTCTCTGTTGCTAAAGGCAGAGGAGGCTTACTAGCAAATTGTGATGAGGCAGGACTGGGGCTTGCTTTGAAACCTCACCTCCCTCCAGGGATCAGACTTTCTGTTTCTGTGCTTGTAATATCCCATGTGTATGCAGGGGACACCTAGTTAAGCTAGATGGGTTAAGATGGGGGACAGATGGGTAAAGTAGGTGGAATGCTAATTCATTAATTTTTTCACATGCCAGGAAATTATTTGGTCAAAGTCTCTGCCTTCATTCCCTGAAAATGTCAACACACCTCTTTTGTCTCATTCATGAATAACAGTGTTAACACACACATGTGAACCCATAAGAAACTGCCTTATACTGAATCAGACCCTTGGTCCATCAAGGTCAGTATCATCTAGTCAAACTGGAAGTGGCTCTCCAGGGTCTCAGGTGAAGGTCTTTCATATCGCCTGCTACCTGCTCCGTAACTGGAGATGCCAGGGATTGAACCTGCAAAGCAGAGGCTCTTCCACTAAGTCACAGTACCTTGCCAAGGCTCCCTATTTTTGTCTTATAGGCCGTTGTATAAAGAACTGAAGAGAGAAGGATGACAGGAACAACTTTTATTTGAAACTTTTCAACTATGTAAAGTCAATTGTAGGGACAAGAGTTTTGCTTTGAAACAGTGAAGCAGAACTTTTGCGCTGGACTCTTGCATAAAAAGCAGTCACTTGATTTCAGGCAGCCTCACACATGATTCCCCCTGTTCAAGAGTTGATTTAAATGTGAAACTGGCTGAAGCAAAAGCAGCATCCCTTGGGGCTTTTGCCCATGAACAGTCCCTCATTTAAACTGGGCACTGTGCACAGGTAGCAGCCCAGTTTAAAAGGATACCCTGAGAGTGCAAAGTCCCATCCCCCCCCCCCCAGCTAGTGTCATGTTTAATTAAGACAAAATGTTACACATTGGAAAGGGAGGCAGATCTGGGGCAGCTGGATTGTGGAAGGACATTTGAAGTAGCACAGGTGTTCTCTCCTCTTATGAGTCTTGCATATGTACAGAACACACAATTCCCACTAGTAAGTTTTACAACAAAACCAGAAGTAACACTCTAAGCCTTGCCTTGAACAACATTAGCATGCTGCTCTTGTGCCCCTCCGGTGAACACTAAGACACTAGGAACTCACATGTTTCCAAAATACTGTTGTTGGGACACAGGAGGGAGTAGGCCTCAACCAACTCCCAGTGACTTTAGAAACAGATAATCCTTTAATTAAAGCAATATTTGTAGTCAGGAGCTGCTTCCCAGTTAACTTGGAGCCTCCTTTAGGGCCAAGCCACGTGATGTGCTGCCAGCAGCAGCAACCCAACTTCGCTCAGTGGTAGCCACAAGTCCCTTGTAGTATTTTCTTCTGCCTTTAGCCACAAAGGATCCGAGAGTAAATATAGGAGGAATCACAAACGGTTGCTACAAGAGAATTCACAGAGCAACCAGGCTGCCTGGAGTGTGTCGATGTATGATGGATCCCACCACATCTGGAATTAAAACAGAACACGTTAGTTCAATGGCTGCAAATTATTTTTGGATCAAGAATGTGGGTTTTCCCTCTGGAGGGGAGATTCTGCTTTTTTGTAGCGATGGTTTTAAATTCAGCATAATAGGTGTAAGGAAGTGATGGGTACCTGCAGCAGGGTCAGTAAACAAGAGAAGAAATGGCAAAATGGTTAAGAGCAATGTTCCCTCTATTTCCCCCCCTACTGAGTGGAGCAGTTCACATCATGAGCGGACTATAACTGCTGTAATCTTAAAATGGGCAATGGGCAGTGCAGGACCATGAGTGGCTCCAGATTGCTGCTGTGGGTTTTCCCCCCCCAATTAATATTTATTTTATTACCCCACATGAATTAAACAAATCTGCCTTGGAAATACCACCAATACACAATACAATAAACTGTTATTTAGAAGATGGAGTCACAACACCCCATATTTTAAATGTACAGATTTGATAAAGAAACCATGGACAGGAGGGAAAGTGGGGTGGGGGTGAGACACTGCTCTTTAGAAATGATGAATCATTCATCTAACTTTCAGTCCACATCCCCAGTGTCAATAGAACTTGCAAATTATTAAATAATGGCTTCTTAGACATATAGAACATTTGACAATTTAAATACATTAATTATAATTCTAAATACATATCATTTGGGAAGGAAGGCTGCTTCAAGCCTGCAGTTCCATTGACCTGTGTTTAAAATGGCAAAAACTCTTATTTCATACTCCCTACATGGAGGGCTTGGCCCCAACTGGTTGAAATTAGTAGAAGTTCCATTAGCATCTAGAATGGGGATATAATGGCATTTCTTCTGATCACTTTCGCTTTCTTTTTTTTAAGTCAGAGATTCTCTTAATTAGACTGGCTGCTGCTTTGAAATTGCATACAAAATATATATATATTTTTTTAAAAAGCAACACAGAATATAAAGTGGAAAAGCAGGCATTGCTGATTTAGAGAATTCATTTTAACTTCTTTGAAAATTAAGGAGAAAGAGTGGCTTTCATCTGCCTTTTGGCCCTTCCTTGACTAAACCAAATCGGAATATGTATATATTTCTTTAAAGGAGGCACAAAACCATGTGCTCTGCTTTTTCAATCAGAAGATCGGTAAACCCTTCTCACACCCCTGAAAAAACAGCCGCATTAGTACGCTTAACAGGATTTCTTCTTATTGGTTGCTATTAGAATTGGTTGATTCTATTAAACTCTTGATGAATGGGGGCTGTGGATGGGTGGGCAAGAGGAGGTGTAACTGATTGGTGCCATCCCTAGAATGAAGTGCTTCATAAGCACGTTAAGGCAGGTCTCTTGACACCTGGGGGTTCTGAATCCAAGGGGACAGTATTCAACAAAGCAGCAGCACCTGGCTAATGCTGGTGGCCCGCCTTGGGGAGAAGAAAGCCAGAGGGTCGGTCCTGAGGAGAAAAGAGGTACGTTGGTTGAGATGAGAGGGGAACATGATTTTCAAAGGAAGGATCAAGTGAATTGAGTGTTAGCAAACTAGGAGCTATAAGACTCCAGAGAGGTTCTAAGAAAAGTTATCATCCTAGGGTTCAGATCCAAATTGCTGCTGAGTGGGGCTTCCTGTGTTAATGAGCAGCTACTCACATGCACAGCTTAGAGCGAACACTGGCTAAGAGGGCCTCTCCTCCTTTCTGCTAATTCAGAGAAAATGCTTCTTTCCTCCCATTATGCTGAATTTAAAACACCAACTAAAACAACACTACTCCAGACTGCAGTGATGTACCACATTTACTCACTGCTGATACTCTCAAGAGCTGATTCACATGTTATGATGTCCACAGGGACTTTGAGTCAGATGTGTGCCTAGACTTCCCAGCTGGGAACTCAACTGCCAGTGCATGCAGGCCTGATTTGGATTGAGCTCAAAGAGTTTGAGGAGAAGGACCTTCAACCTGATGTGGCCCAGGGAAGCCACTATTAGTTCAGCTGGGGAACTGACATACATGTATGTCCACAGGGATCGCTGGAGCCTCCTCTGAGTAAGCATCAGCTGCAGACCCTTCCTGGGTGCCTCCTTGTTTGGGCAGCAGCTGCTTTACTCAGCTGCTGCAGGAAATACATTTTTGCCTCAGGTGCTTCTCCTGTTGTGGGGGGGGGGGGGGGGGGGAAAAAGAAAGAACCCTTCCCTAGCACGCACTATCCTGATGGGGAAGTGTGGCTTTTCCTCCCCAGAAAGCACAAAACACTGTGACTGTGAGGCCCTGTGTATTTATCCCATGAATAAAAGGATTGTTAGAAGATCAAGCTACAGTTAAAACAGGATGAATGGTCATTCCCTCCCACTCACCCCTCTACCACCAGATTGCTCCTGAGAATGGTAAAAAGGCATGTCTTTTGTTCAAGTGAACAAACTTGGGATAGATCACCACAACAAAATTGTAATGGGTTTCCCCCAAAAGAATCCTGGGAGTTGTAGTTTGACAAAGGTGATCAGATTTTCTGTTGCAAATCTACAGTGCACTTTCGCCTTGTAGTGTTTCTGCATGTTTTAACAGAAGCTTGTTCAGCTGTGGAGCAGGCAGGGCATGGACTGGGGGTGTGCCTCCAAGTTGGTGTGGAAGTGAGAGATTTGCATAAGGTGTGCCTGCAGAGCAAGGAGAAAGCATAACCCAATGTTAAGGATACTTCCTCCATTGATGGAGAACTACAAATTCCCCATGGAGAGGGAACGACTGCGGGCCTAACTCCACATTCCATTTTTCTCGTATTCATGCATTCATCTTGGATCCTCACAATCAGATGTGACCTCTCTACGCTGGACCAAGACACCTGGAACCAGGTGGAAATTCCCCTTCCCTCTTATTTGCACATTGCCCTCCATTTGGAAGGGACCACACTGTAGATGACCGTGCAGCTGGTTCTTACCTGCTCGTGAGGCCAGATCTGGCTTTCCTCCAGATAAGGCATGGAAACCACTGGGCACCTAGGAGTGGAACTGAGAAAGGAGAGTTGGTTGCAAGTGAGACTACATGCAAATACTTCCCCTTCTTGACTCAAATTTTGCAAGCATCCCCACTCCTTCACTGATGCCCAGCAATCTATTTTGGCATTGTGTCAGTGCATTAAAGGAGAGGTAATTCTTTGCCTAAAGGCTAAACTAGACAAGATGACAGATCCGATCAGTCCTCCTGTATAATCTGAAAGTATTAAAGGGAGCTGTGGGAGTCCCCAGTATGACCAGAATCACAGCACTGGAGCAGGATGGTGATAATTGTTTAACCCTTTCCTTCCACATTGTTTTCCTAATCCAAATCATACACTTCACTGACAATGCCATTGGGGGGAGGGGGAGTACCAGGGCCCTATGGTAAAATTGCACAAGGGGAAGGATTTATAAACTCTCCTACTGCTGCAACACCTTGTCCCCTATCTAGGTGCTTTTAAAATCCAGGACAAAATGTTAGTTTGGAATCTTGTTTCCATGAGTGACAGTAAGGGCCAAACTGAATGTAATCTAAACGATGCATGATTAGAATCTCACACAATTTTAAAAAGCTAATTAGTAGCCTAGGCGACTTCTTTGAAGATAGGGGAAAGGAACAGAGGCTGTCTAACTTTTTCCTTCCATACCATGAGGGACAGTTTCCCCATTAATTACTGGTAGGGAGGGTGCTCATCATCACCCACTGTGGTGAACCTCGGGGTGAAATGAATGAGGGGAGTACATCAAAATGAATGCCTCTTGCCCCTGCTCCAATAGCTCTATGGGCTTGTTTTGGAGCAGCTTTTTTGCTGGGTGTAGTTGTATAAACCTCCAAGAGGGGCTCAAGGAATTGTGCACCTCAGCATCCCGCTAGATTAGAGAGTCACCTGAAGAGGTAGGTGACTTCAACCCATCCCCTCTGACCTAGAAAGAGGGAGTGGGGTCTGAATAAAAATGAGGCAGAAAGCCTTGTAAGCAGGGCTTTTAAAAATTTTTTAAAGAGATGCCGGAACTCTCAAGAGGAAAATGAAGTTTTCAGTCTGCATACAGAAGACTCATGAGCTTTTAAACATTTTTAAAAGAATTTTGTTGAAGAGATTCTGGAACTCTGTTTGCCCTGGAAGAAAAGCCCTGCTTGTAAGTTAACTGGCATATGCCCCACCTTGTGGAGTGAATGGGAGGCCTAGTCCATGCAAGGATACCTTCCTCCATGGATGGAAAAGGGCACTGTCCTAGCATAGGTCCAGAAGACTGAGGAAATTCTTAGCTGCATGGATTGGGAATAAATTCAAGTCCTTCAGCTACTGAACTCAGTTACAGGGGAAAGACATACAGCTCCCGCTCACGACCCACAAAGAGAGCACTGCGCACCCCTCCCAGAGTAAAGAAGCCCACCAGTCCTTGCTCATCCACTTCAAATGCTCATGAATTGTAAAATGGCTTCCCAAAAATGACTGTGGCTGGAGACTGAGGAGTTCCCTTCGTGAAAAAAGCAATCGGGTTGGCAGATTTTCCTATTGCTTCCAAAAACACGTGAAAACCATTTGACCAGAGATGGAGCAGAGGTCCATCAGTGGCTATTAGCCACAAGGTATAGATAGGGGCTTTGGGGCAAGTGATGCTCTGTCTTCTTGGTGCTTGGGGGGGGGTCAACAGTGAGAGGGCTTCTAATGTCCTGGCCCCACTGGTGGACCTCCTGATGGCACTGGTATTTCTGGCCACTGTGTGATAGAGTGTTGGACTGGATGGGCCTTGGGCCTGATCCAAAATTGGTGTCTCTCTTATGACAATGGGAGCAGCAATTCATTCATCATACCACTTCTCTCTTAAGAAATTATCATCTGTAAAGTAAAAAGCAGCCTATCCTGAACTGGATAAAAACGAACCAACATCCTGGCTCAAAACATAAGCCAAGTCTGGGTAAAAACCACATGGGTTGGTTCACTTTTTACACTGTTGTAATGAGGACAGATCCCTCAATGGCAATAAGCCATGAGAGCGAAATGGAATCTCCATGTTCGGAGGCACTACACCTCTGAATGCCAGCTTCTAAAAGGTAGCCAAAAGAAGGGAGGGGAGGCTTTGACTTGTGTGAGATTTGGTAGGCCACTGAGGGAACCTGGATACTAGACTAGATGGACTTTGGATCGACCCAGCAAGGCTCCTGATGCATCCAGGGGAAGTGGTTTCCTAGAGTCCACGATAATCAAGCATGACCTCAGTGGATACCACTGGAGCAAAGGTGTTAATCATGCAGGGAGGTCTGGGGCGTTGATTTCCGTATGGATGCTTTCTAATGGGGACTGTCTGCATGTTATTCCAAGAGGATTCGAGTTGCGCAAGCCAAGGTAAGCTGAGGATTCACTGGGCATCTTTTTAAAAAATTACATCCTGCTTTTTCCCATTCACAACCAGAACAGGCTTGGGCTTGCCACACTGTTCTCCCCTTCTCTCCTTTATCCCCACAACAAACACCTCGTGAGGTAGGTCAGTCCGAGAGACTGCGATGGGTCCAGGGTCATCTGGCGAGCTTCCATGGCAGAGCAGGGATTCAAACACAGTTGTGCTCCAGAAACCTATACACACTGGCTCTTCTGATTACCTGTGCGGCATAGGTGCTTCCATGGACCCTAGCTGTCTCTCACTAAGCACGAGGCCTTCATTCTCTGCCTGATCCCTGACAGTCTCCGCCCTGGCCTCAGTACACACACTTGGAGACATTCTGCAGCAAGCAAACCTCACACCTGCATTGGGAGTAAATGCCCAGATTAAAATACACTCGTAACAGCTTGGTCAGCAGAAGATGAGTGGCATCACAGTCTCATAGCTAACATGGCAGCATTCTTCCACCCACAATCATGTCCAGTGTTCCCTCTAAGCTGAGTTAGTGTGAGCTAGCTCACAGTTTTTTAGCTTCCAGCTCACAGATTTTTGTCTTAGTTCAGAAAGGATGGCTCCAGAGCAAACTAATTTATACAGTAGCCAAGTCGCTCGCTCACAACTTTAATGCCAGTAGCTCACAAAGTAGAATTTTTGCTCACAAGATTCCACAGCTTAGAGGGAACATTGGTCATGTCCTTGCATATCTCCCAATTCCTTTCAGGGGGCCTGGGCAGAATGGATTTGCAGTGGATTGTGCTCTCAGCTGCCTCTTTTCCACTCTGCTGCTGCCCACACCATCCACTACCTCGTTCTACATAGGAAGGCTACCCCTCAACCCAAGAACTATTGGACTCACAAGATGCATCCAAGCTCCAAAGAGTACACTGGTCTGCCTTGGAGGTGTCCTCCGATGCTGTTCTAGAACTTGACAGTCTTTCAGCCCACTGCTGTGTTGGGTATAAAACACAAGAACTGTAGCTGGGGTTTTCCCAGCTACAGAGACTGGTGGCGATGCTGCTGGGTTGCCATCTAGATTCCACCGTAGCAGTGCTAAGGCTTCTTCCATGCTGTTCCTCAGCTTGGGAATAGAACGCTGTAGATTCTCCATTTCTGATGGGGCTCATGAACTGAGAGCTTGAACCAAATCTTTCCAAGTAGCTGCTTTGTAAGATGCTGTAAACACAAGCTCAGTTCAGAAAAATATGCACAACTATGGCTTAATTAAACAACTGTTTGTATGATGATAGTATTGTAGGCCACTCTACTAACTATGGTTAATTAAGGTCCATCAAGGTCCATCAAACCAAATCAGCATTTAACTAGGCAAACCAGTATTTGAGTTTTCATCTGCAATCCAAATCATAGTTTCATAAACTACAGTTAAAATAATCATTTCAAGTTATGTCTGAATCATCACTGACTCAGGGGGAGGGGAGAGAGAAATGTATAATGGATGGCTTTTGAGAGCAAAATACTAAAAGCATCAATCCAGAAAGGACCCCAGGAAATCACTGCTATCCATCACCTGCCAGGCAACAGAAAGGTCCCATTGCTGGAGCAGACCTGGCCTCTATCTGCCTGCTCCCAGCCTGAATTACTGGTCACAAGAGGCATCGCCATTTGCTCCAAGCCAGTGCCTTCATGAAGTCCATCTGAAACAAAATGAGAAAAAGCAGATAAAAAACACTCCCATGAATTTCATCCAGAAATTACAAAAACGCAAACATTATGGTAATATTTGGTGGACATGAGAGAGAATCTTCTTTCCACGTAATGACAACTGGCAGTGCCTAGAAATGGAATGCCACAGATTTATTTATCTTTACAAGGGATAAGAAAAGCCACCTTTGGCTTCCGGTCTGGCTCCCGCGCATGGCGGACGCTTCCTCGGGTCGCTCCCGAGGGCGCCTCGCCCGCCCGCGGTGGAGGAGGGAATCCGCACGAGCGGAGACCCGAACGAGCTCCTCAGAAGAGAGGAGCTCGGATCCGGGGTGCTTTAGGGCGCACTAGGGGGGAGCCGCTCTTTCGGCTGAGAGGTCAGAGAGCGAGGCTCCCGCCATGCCCTGCCCCAATGGACCTTGCTGCGTGAGCGACCCCGAACGGGGTTTAGCGGAGCCACCAGACGTCACCGAGTGATAAAGCGACCATCCGCAAAAATGGAAAAGAAAAAGAAAAGATCGGCTTAACTGTGAGTTGTCAAAATGCAGAGAAAAAGAACTAAAAACGTTTCCCCCCCCTCCCAGCGAAAAAGGCGAAGAGGTTAACCCTCCATTTGCATAAGCGAAAAAGAAAAGGAGGGGGGGATGAATTGAGCGGACAGTGATGTTTTCCTTTGATGTATTTGAAACAAAGCGGGAAAAAGTTTTGTCTCTCTGGAGCACATTTTAAGAACTTTCTAAAAGTAAACAAAAAAGAAAAGATGTCGGAGCTGGGCAAAAGCGAGCGGAGAAGGAGGGAGGGACTTCCGTCTGGGCGTTTGTTTGTGCACAAGAGCCGGCTGTTGAATGTTTGGACTGTTTATGGCTGTGAATCCGACGGGAGTTTTGCAAAAAAGATAAGTTGGAATTGTGACAGCGAAAAGTGCCTGATAAGCAGAGCGTATTAACAACAACCCGAAGGAGGATCTAACAAGCCGGAAGGAAGACAACAGAGGAAGCTCCTCCACGTCAGCGATAGTAAAAGTACCCAGCACGCAAGAAGCGGTTCTGAATGTGCACAGAAGAGACCCTTTTTATTAACAGAATCTCAAAGGAACATTACTAACATACTAACAGAGAATACATGTAACAGGACTAAGAAAAGAAGTTTGGCAACACACAGAAGAAGCCCAAGAAGATTAACTGGACATTACTAACAGTTTAATTTACCAGTTTATATATCACTCAGCTTTCTCTTTCTCCCACTGTCTACCCCTCCCTTTTTTCTTTTAAGCGAAATACCTTCCCTTTTTAGGGGAGCCAATAAAACCTTTATTAAAAAAAAGAAAAGCCACCTTTGGTGTGGAAAAAGACAGTGGAACTACACCTTCCTAAGACCACTGACTTCAACGGACTTGGGAGGCAGTAACTCTGTTTAGGATTGCACTGATATTCAAGCAAAATACATTCATCATCAATTTTTTTAAGTTACAAAACTGTCCTAGGCAGACAGATTCTTATGATGCCGTAAAATGCTGATTTTTTTTAAAAAGCCCTCCGGGGACATGAAAGGCCACCACAGGAGACTGGGCAGAGAGAGTACTGCCAGTGTGGATGGGACTTGGAAGATCTGGACTTTCCCATCCCCATGGCTGCCACCCTCTGTTGCAATCTCTTCCAAATCACTAATGAAAGCAGGCTTGGGGAAGACTGCAGAAAAGAAAAGGAAACCTGGGAGGTGCACGGAAGCATCATGATTCTGGTTTCCAATAGCATTTAAGCCAGGGCAAACAACTTGCAGGTAAGTGACTATAGAGAGGATAGTTTGTTATGTCCCAGGGGTGGCCAATCAGTGCTGTGCATGGCTAATTACTGCTACAAAGAGCAGAACTAATTTCCTTGAGTTTTGCAATGGAGAAGGAATGGTTTGTTAGACAGGCATCTGCTAAGTGCATTTCTGGAACACAATTTCTACTTGAATGAATGTTTGTAAACAGCCCAGTTTTTTTAATGATTACATGTCTACTGGCTCCACATAGAAGCAAACTGATGGTCTACTTTACTTCTATCTAAAGCCATTCCTGATGAGTTTCAATAAAGCTCCAGTAGCTGGTGTTCTAGGAGTAGCTCCCACCCCACAGCCTTAACTTTTGCCATGATACCAACAGATGGAAGTGGAGAGCATTTAGAGGGAAAGGCTGTGTTCCTGCTAGAACCAGTATTATCCCTGGTCACAGTAAGTAATACAGGTAACAGTTTTTAAGAAGGGTCAGAAACAGGCTGATTTGACCAAAAGAGCACCATCCACCAGGCAGATCTCTGCACAAGTCCCACTGAAACAAATGGGAACTATGTACAAGCACAGCAGTAACAGGGTCATCTCTCCATCCATCCATCCATCCATCCATCCATCCATCCAATTGCCTTTCTGTCCTTACACAGGCCACCAAGGCAGCTAACACTTTAAAACATACATGATAAAATCACATTTTAAAACCATTAACATCAACCCCCCCAAAAAGCCACATCATTAAAACAATTTTTAAAAACTGAAAATACATGCAAAACATTAAAAAATAAAACTAGTTAGGAAAGAGAGATCATTAAGGAAATGCCAAACAAAACAAAAAAGTCTTCACCCACTGGCGGAAGATAGCAACAGAAGGGGACAGATGAGTTCCAGAGGTTTGGCTTATGAGAGATGGATAAACAGTGCTCTCTTTTCATACTATTTTGTAATGTGAAAATAATAGCTTTATGTGATCATTAGCACAAGAGCAAGGTGCTAGTTTGTGCTAACGACTGGAAACAGGATGACAAGGAATCCTAAAGAGCTGAAAAGAAGGAAAAGAGTTTGGTAAAGTTTCTCAACTAGCCGCATTTCATTCCCCATCACAGCATAAGCACAAGCTCACCGGGAGCCAAATGCAACATTCAATCAAAGGCACAGGAGGGTAATTAGGGCAAGTGTGCCTCAGTGTGTTTGTGTTTGGTAAGTGCATCTCCATCCCAGAATCTCTCTACAGTGTGAACCATAATCTTTACCTTGGTAACAAAAAGAAGGAAGGCTGACCTGTGTTCTGTGCAGGGCCTTTCTGACCTTCTGTCCTTTCTGGTTGAGATTTTTCTTGGGGAGCTGTATCCTTGACACCTGCCAATTGGACAGGCTCTTTTGGTTGACCAGGCCTGGTTTTCTGACGACGGCGATAATTAGCGAACCAGTTATAGATGTGTTGGGGTTGCAGGTTTGTTGCACGGGCCAAACCTTCCTGTAGTGAACAAAAGACGTGGCATAAATCACATCCAGATTGGCTCCTCATCTTTATAAAGGGCCTTTTAATTTAAGTCATACTAGTTATCCTTAGCCAACAAGGTTATCTTTCTGAGTTGATCTACAGCCCCATGATGGATCAACTCTCCACCATTTGGGCCTTTGAGCAACCTGTGCCAGCTTATCAGATCAGTCATCCCACAAGGGGGAAGAGAAAAATGCAAATGAAGGCTATGTCCAGATAACAAACACCGCCCCCCCCCACAGAACATAATGTTTTATCCCAAGTAGTTGACTCTTCTTCCCTATTCACTCCAAGTCCCAAATGGGGCACAAATTGTGAAAAGACCTCAGACTTTGGCAGGTCTAAAACAGCTCACTAACGGTGGAAGAGTGCTGAGCATTCTTCTTTTCATGCCTGCGTCCTCCTAACCAACCATGTAACCAGTGGCATTAAGAGGACTGTGGGAAGTCTCCAGAATTATGAGGCAGCGTGTGGAAGAAAAGCAATCTCCAAAGATAAGAACTGGGGCTGCCAGCTCTGGGTTGGGAAATACCTGGAGACTTGGGGGTTGGAGTCTGGGGAGGGCGGGGTTTGGGAGGGGAAGGTCCTCAGCAGGGTAAAATGCCATAGAGTCTGCCATCCAAAGCAGCGATTTCCTCCAGGAGAACTGATCTGGGTCATCTGGAGATCAACTGTAATAGCAGGAGATCTCCAGCCACCACCTGGAGATTGGCAACCCTAATAAGAACACAAGAAGAGCCCTGCTGGATCAGACAAGTGGTCCATCTGGTCCAGCGTCCTTCCTCAGATAGTGGCCCACCAGTTGGATTTATACCTCACCCTTCACTTGGGGCCTCAGAGTGGCTTACAATCTCCCTCCCTTCCTCTCCCCACAACGGACACCCTGTGAGGTAGGTGGGGCTGAGAGAGTTCTGAGAGAACTGTGACTGACCCAAGGTCAACCAACTGGCTGCATGTGGGGGTTGCCTAAGGCTTCATAGCTGAGTTGTATGACAGGTATCATTCCTTCCATAAGGGCACATTTGATTCGAACCTAGATTTTGAAGTAAGCTAGAAAGTTGACTCACAGCCACAGTAATTAATCTAGCTCTTGGCTTTGTCTCCATCCACTACACCACATCTCCTCACCCACAAACATCTCTCATAGACTAGGTACTGACAACAACCACAGACTGATGATCCTTATTTACATGAACAACACTCAAGAGTTATTTGCATGTTTACCCTTTGCTGTCTGCTTGGTTTGGCTGTCATCTCCATGGCAAACCTCTGCAGCATGTGACGTACCTCCTTTGGGTAATTCCGGTTTTTTACTCCCTCAGGACAGAGGGAGGCTGGTGGAGGATTCCTGTGCACAAAGGACAGAAAAATTGGAGCCCTATTCCAAGTCGACAAAGTGCATCAACCAATCATGTGTATGACTTAAACGCCTATGAGCTGCTGATAAACCCAGACCTCCATTCATATCATGAGGTGTGGTGGTGGCAAACAGGACTTTTGTATTGCTGTAGACAGATGTCTGTTTCTAAGCCCACCTGATAATGGAGATGCCAGGCAAGGTCAGCAACAGCTCAGGTTGTACCTGTGTTGACTTGTTCAGGCTGAAAAGCCAACCTGGCTATAGCAATTTTGTAGTCCTAGGCAAAACCTAATCTGCAGTACCACTCTCTGTACCACTTGTGCCGCAGTACCACTCTCTAGCCAGCCACAGGGGTAGTGCTCTTTCCATGGAGAAACTGCCACAATGGCATAGAAAGCAAGACATCTGATCCTGGTGCTAGAGTCCCCTGCGTCTTATGTCACCAAAAACTGTGTTTAGACCAGCAGAAGACAGACAAATACCGAGGGCCAAGCCAATATGGTACAATATAGTGATTTAAGTTCCAGAAGCATATCTTCTCCTAACTAGACACATACTAGGTATTCTGTTAATACAAAGAGAGCGCTCTGTCGCTCTTGCTCTCTAAAAATGGGTGATCAAAAATGGCTAGCATGGAACACTAGGTCAAACACACAATGTTGGGAAGGTTGCAAACTAAGCATCTTGTTACAAAGGAGGCAGCTGTTTCTGAATGGGTGGTTCTGTTGGAAGTGAAGGCACTGTCCCCTGCCTCAGTCTCCATACTTTGTGGCAAAAGAGACAGATAGCTAGATAGTCACACGGGCCGGAAAATGCGGGGGGGAAGTGTGGCAGTTTGCCCCGGAGGAAAATAACGCACAACCGCCCGATCACACATCCCGGTCGAGGTCCCGTGGTCAGGGGGGAGATGCCAATCACACGAGTATCCTGCAGCGCGGCAAAGAAGCCATGCCACGCGATCACACTAGCAATCGCTCTTTGTGCGCATGCACTGTTGGGTGCTTTTGCGCATCCTGCCGAGAGGTGGGAGACAACAAAACCCCTTGTTTGTGACGAACATCGGCGGGCGCCGGATGCCATGTACTGCCACCAGGAACACGATCAGACGCCCGCCCTTGACCTGCGGTTTCCGGAAACTAGTACCTCGTACGTACTAGTTTTTTAATTCACATCTTCAGCGGGACGCCATGGGTTCGCTGCGGGAGCACTGCGCTTCCCAGATGTTGCGGTGTGATTGCACCCGGAAAATCCGCAGGACTCCCGTGCCTTCAGCGGGGCAAATGCTCCGTGTGAACGGGGCCACACTGACCTTTCCTTCCTGTGTTTACTCTCCTGTCACTATCCCTTTGATATGTAGAATGGAGATCTCAGGGAACAACTTCCTTCATTCTGTTCCACTCTCTCCCTCAGAACTTCTCTCCTTCCTCCTGCATGCACCAAGAGGGAGGACACACTGTCCCCATCTTGGCACCATGACTCAGATCGCCTCTCACCATCTGAGTCCATCTTTAGTTAGACTACAATACTGTCCTATCTTTCATCTTTTCTATCCAGATTGTAGTTCTAGAATAAAGAGATTAGTATTAGTCTGTTAAACTGAAAACGTGGCTCTGTGTACCTTTGTGGCACTCTAAGCTTTGTTATCCTGGTTGGATGCACTCCTGCACTAGAGGCTTTATACACTCTGCTGACTAGTCAGTGGTTACTGGACTAACTATACCATCTAACCTCAACAGGTTATGGGCCCAGCATGCTTCCGCTGCGCAGCTAACCCTGACAGGTTCT
This sequence comes from Gekko japonicus, assembly GCF_001447785.1. Classification (NCBI taxonomy): domain Eukaryota; kingdom Metazoa; phylum Chordata; class Lepidosauria; order Squamata; family Gekkonidae; genus Gekko; species Gekko japonicus. The sequence continues at coordinate 775,308 of NW_015169777.1, forward strand.
TGCATATTCAATGGTGACGCCTCCTTCTGAACCATCTTCTACTCAAATTGGGTGGGGGAAAGCCACAACTGGCTCTTTGCTTTGGGCTGGAAAGCTTTGTCAAAGAAGCAAATGGCCTGCAGGAAACCCATCCCCAGGCATCACACTGGGGATCACTGGCCTGCCAGACCCCTTATGTCCTCTATGCAGTTCCAGCCATGTACACACACATCCTCCACCTTTTGCAGTCCTGTGAGTGCTTGGAAATGCTACTGTGGATCTTGTCAAGACAGCCCTCAAGACTCAACAGCAATTCCGGAAAGGAGTTCCGGGTTGTCTTGAGTTCTGGCACTGCAAAGTAAGCATCAGAATCTTCTCTGGAATCCTCCAGCAACAGAGAAAGGTAGAAAGGAACCACTGGCAGTAACTCGGTTAGCAAGCTTAACAGAACCTCAGTTTCCACCAGCAAACAACACATCAATCAGTCCCTCCCAACGGTTACTTCTTTTGGCCCCACTTAATCTTCCCTCTCACCAAGTACCTTTTCCTACACCGGAATTTCTGGACAGGTGTCAAAGACTGCTTGTGCCATTTCTCCATAGCTTTGTGATAGTGGATCTCATTCCAAAGCTGCACCAGTTCCTCTTTCTCTATTGCTCTGCAGTTCTGAGAGAACAGGAGGGCAGTTTTAGTTTCTTTTTCATGAAGTGTAGCACCAATCCAATTTTTCTCATGCTTCCCGTTTTCTCTGAGGTACAGTGTGTGCTGTAGGCTGGATTTTGAAATCGCACTGGAAGCATAAAAACATTCTCTCTCGCCTTGAATAGTCTATCTTCCTATCCCCACAGCAGCTTCTCCACAAAAGGCCAACCTTTCAGAACTGCTGGAAGGATTACTGTGAAAATTATATAACAACATTTATTTTATATTTCACTCTAAGCTCCCTGGATTTCATGGTCCCTTAACCCTGCTGTCTGAGAGGTCCCCCACCCCCCAACATTAAATGAATGCAAACTGAAGATCCTCTCATAGAATCTGGAGAAGTGGGCTCTAGATTTTTTTTGGAGGGGGTGTTTGGTTTTTTTTAGTCTTGTAAGGGACCACAAAACTGCTGTTTATTTTTGCTGCAACAGATTCACATTAATATCCCTCTGTGATAATGTACATGAAGCACTTTGAACATGGAACGAGCTATTTAAAATGTTTGTGTGTTACTGCAAGAGATCAAGAAGGTATTTCTACCTCTAGAAGTTTGCAAGCCACATCATACTGACTGCTGCGGATGTGAACAAGTACAGAAGCCCGGACTATGTGGATATTGGTGAGGAGGACTCCCCAGTGCCTTCCCTGTTCCATAGCCTTCACCAGCTTCTCCAGACTACGAGAAGAGTGCTGGAGATTCTGACAAAGTCTTCCGGCTTCATCCAGCAGCTTGGTCTGGGGAGAGTCTTCACAGTCATTCCTCTTAAGCAGAGCCATGAACCGCTTCACCTTCTTGGCCCAGGAGCTGCCTCTTCTGTGTAACATAAACAACATTTCAGATAGGATTTTCCACAGTCAAAATGGATGCAAAAGACATGTTCTTGAATGTATGAAGATGCTTTATACTGAAACAGATTATACCGAAGTCTATTCTGACTGGTGCCAGCTCTCCAGGGTCTCAGGCAGAGAGAGGTCATTCCTCAACACCTCCTAAAAAAGGTAAAGGTTCCCTTGCTCGAAAGCCAGTCAAGTCTGACTCTAGGGTTGTGGTGCTCATCTCCGTTTCAAAGCCGAAGAGCCAGCGCTGTCCGAAGACGTTTCCGTGGTCATGTGGCCGGCATGACTAAACACCAAGGCACACGGAATGCTGTTACCTTCCCACCGAAGTGGTACCTATTTATCTACTTGCAATTTCTTGCTTTCGAACTGCTAGGTTGGCAGGAGTTGGAACTAGAGACGGGAGCTCACTCCGTCA